>NW_017309502.1:41126-63843 GCF_000935625.1 Nanorana parkeri
CTCATCTGGAGTACGCGGTCCAGTTCTGGTCACCAGTACTAAGAAAAGATGTCCTTGAGTTGGAAAAAGTCCAGCGGAGGGCAACCAAACTAATTAGGGGTATGGAGGACCAGAGCTACGAGACAAGGCTACTAAATTTAAACATGTTCACATTGGAGGTGAGGAGATTAAGGGGGGATATGATCTCCATGTACAAAATGTTCAATGGTGGCAGCAACATTAGCGATAAACTGTTTAAAATTAACTCCATTACAAAAACTAGAGGCCACCACCTAAAATTGGTGGAAAAAAAATTCCAGCACAAGGGGCGAAGGGGGTTCTTCACAGTAAGATCAGTTAGGGTCTGGAACTCACTGCCACAGACAGTGATTTCAGCAAAGAATGTGGAATTGTTCAAGAAACTTTTGGACGATTTCTTAAGGGACCGTAATATACAGGGGTACAGGTACTCCTAGAATGAGATCCTAATAGGTTGGACTTGATGGACTAATGTCTTTATTCAACCTCAAATACTATGTAACTATGTACTTACAAGTTCTGCTTCCCAGCCTTTCATCTTCATTTTGTTGCAAGGGCCGCAGTTCCAAAGGTGTTGGATATTGTGTCCCCTTAGGGTCAGGGAACTTCTTATATTTCATGTTCAAGAGTCAACATTTTCCTGCTATAGTTGCTGGTTCTGTAACCATTGTTGCCGCCTGCTTTCTACTGAAACATCAGTTGTCTATTAAGAAAAGTTTTTTTTTTTTTAAAGAAAACTATGGCAAAACCTTTTTTGGTGTTAGTTTTCTTTGGTGACATTTATGTATGCCCTCCTGTGACCCAAAACTCAGCAAAAAGCGGGCTATTGCACTTTACATGCTAATAGCGCAGAGCTGTGCTGCAACCGGGGAAAGATCCCTACAATACTACCTGATTGAATGCTGACTCCTGTGCCCACCCCCTCCCCTGTCACTACCTTCAGTCAACGCAGGAGGAATGCAGAGGGGAGAGGGGGAATCTTTGCAGGGAGTGGTGACTGACAGTCGCCGCTCTCTTCAGGGAGGAGATTGCGAACTTAAAGTGAACCTTTTTCTTTTCATGTGGGTTCTGGATCTATTCAGTTGAGACCTGATCTAGACTTCTTGAGCTTAGGATCTGCCTGCCTTTTTAAAATGGCACTGGGATAAATAGCCACCATCCCAGCATCTATGACCACAGGGGAATGCATGGAAAATCTTATAAAATTTAGGATGCGTAGCAGGGCTGTAGCTACCATGGGGCGAGTGAGGCAGTCGCCTCAGGCGGAGCTGAGAGGGGGCACAGCCAGGGCCGGCCTGACTGCGCCCCCTTGCCCCTGTTGCCATGGCGAGCACAGGGCGCCATTGGCAACAGGGGCGCCAGGCGGCCAACACAGCTGCGGCTCAGCAGGGAGAAGAGGAGCGCACAGGCTCCAGCTTCTCCTCAGATCCCGGCTGCTCTCCTCCACCTGTATGGGCAGAGGACTCAATATCTTTCTATTTCAAAAGGGAAATGTCAGGGATCTGTTTAGACCTCTGATATTTGTGGTTACCCAGCTGGACAAGTTCACATACCTGCACAGGTGATTCTTATGTTTTCACTGTAAATGTTGAAGTTGTATATGTATGTGTATGTAACATGTATATGCTCCCTGTGCAACAATAAAGAATTTAAATAGACCTCTGATATTTCCCCGAAGCCCCCCAACAGTAAAAAAAGAATAATAAAAAAGAAATTAAACAAGAAATTAAAAAAGAAACAACCCCCCCACGCACATATATTACTAGACGAAGTGAACGGAAACTACCGTAATTTTTTTTTAATTATTTTCGTCAAACAAAACAAATTTTTATGCTATTTTGGATTTGGCTACCAGTACATTCTGCGCATGCACGGCGGAGGCAGGGCGCATGACGTCACATACCGCACACGTCTGTTGGGAGCACAATTTTCTGTTCTTGCCTCGGACGCAAAAGGAGCTAGGTACGGCTCTGGTGCGTAGTTAAACAAGCAGGCAATATCACTTTGTTGAACTGTGTCATTTTCACTACATTTCAGCTGTGCAGTTACTCCTATATGTAACATCCACACACTGCCTGCAATTATGTGACTATGTGCTGTAACTCTGAATGTAGGCATTACATCTTTACATTGTGTCATCTTATAAACTTTTGTGACTTTCATCTGTTCATCTTATACATTTTATAATTAAAAAACAAACAAACCTGAGCATTTCAATCAATATGATGAGAAATAAAACATAAACAGATGTTACTTTTCCAAGAAAAGTTAAAATTTACACATATCTTCAGCTGTCTATATTTGTGGAGTCTACTGATGATTTTCAGTAAAGTTAACCTCTGCTCCTGTATTTTTTTACTCCATATGCTCAGTTTAACTTGCCCAGGTTTGTGACAGGTTTACTTTAGCTTGATAAAAAAAAAAATATTTCTTTAACCAAAGATACTATGTTCTCAGCACAAATGATTTTGTTCTTCAATATTTTTCCATCATGCCTTCACTACTACTATGCCTTTAAAACATATCTACAGCAATAGCAACAATAGGATTAATAATCTGTATACAGAGCAAAGTTTAGGGTGTTTGATCCTTTGAGTAATAAGAGCTATAGAGAATCAACAAAAGGAGAACTGTCAAACGTGAATTTATTATGCAGACGGATAGAACTGTGTTTTTATCCTTCACATCAATTATAATCATTTACATTCTCTATCATGGTCACATCATTGTTCATTTTGACAGACACTTTCAAGAGGTTAGTGAGGTATGGCCTTGCATTATTGTAGTCTGCTTGTCTTGTTTATGATTGATGATTGATATACTACATATACATACCGGACCAGAAAGCAAATAATCTGCTATATAGGCTATCGTACAGACCACAGAATTGTTGTAATGTGTTTTTTTTCCAAATCTTTATTTTAATTTTCAATTTTCACAGGCAATGGAAATGAACTTAGTGCACTTAAAATATGGTGCAATAACATATAGATGTGCACTTGGAAATCATAAAATAAACACGTGTTTGTGCCTTTCATGTATGGTAATTAAAGTGGTTAGTATTTTAACTTGGGTAAGAGAGTCCACTGGAAGTGAACCCTTTTATGTGTAAATAAGGAGGGTCGGAAAAGTGTGGATGGGGAGGGTGCTTCATCCATACTCAATGTAGTCTAACTTCCAAGTGGGGGTATTATAGAAGGAAAAAATTGGGGAATTGAGTTAGTTGAATCCTGCCAGAGGGCATTTACCTTCATCGGAGTAAATAAAATTAATTCAGTCTTTTTATGTGTCTGATTTGTTTGTTTTTGGAATTGCACAGGTGTTCCATTTGCCGGAGATCATCAACATTGTTGCTCCACATAGTGATCAATGTGGGCAATTCAGCTCCCCAGCTGTCAGGAATACTGGTTTTGGCAGCATTTAAGAGGTGCCTCAAGACTGATTTTTGGTATCTTTTAATGGGTAATCAGAGAAGGAAGGATGGGACTTGGAGAACGTAGTAGTGGGTGAAGGTTTAGAGATTCTACTGACGTTAGTCCAGAAATCTGTCAGTTTTAGGGCAAGACCAGAATATATGGAGCAGTGAGCCTCTCCTGCACCTCCAGAATTGAAAAGTAATGGTTGGAATTATTTTGTGAATTTGGATGGGGATTGGTACCATGGACAAAGGATTATGTATTTGTAGTCAGATTCCTGAACTTTGGAGCAGATAGAAGATCTTAGGGACAGGAGGTATATCCTCTGGATCCATTCTGGAGTGAATACTGTTTTCTATAAAAGAGAGGCAGTGCTTCTGTCCAGGTGTAGATAGTAAGGAGTAGATTACTGAGAGAGTGTCTGAAAGGACCTCTATCAGAGCATAATGTCTCACAACCCTTTAGTGATCTATTGATGAGGGCAATGTAGAGAAGTAGCACCTTAGCTGGAGGCGATTCCAGAAATGTAGGTTAAAAGAACCATATGGTGATGTCAGAAGTCTACAAGTCTAGCTAGGTGACTCTAGCTATGCCAGAAACCAAGGGTTTCCACCAGGTTTACTTTTTAGTGAAAATAACACTTTTGAGTGGACAGACCCATGAAAAATTAATATAGCTAAAGAACAAATTAAATGCTGTTTTGGTAATTGATCTCCCACCTACTCCATATTTTAGCATTCATCATACAGAACAGATCATCAGGGTCCGTACACCTTTGTTTCAGAACTGTGTGATACTTGTAACTGCAGAAAGCAAAGTATACAATTTTTCTTAATTGTACTGGAAAAGTATGTTAATGTTGCTATCCATAGTGCTGAATTCAAATGTACATTACTTACAATGTCTTTTCCTTTAGTTGCTGTCTACTGAACAATTTCTAGAAAAATTCAAAATTATAGCAATTTTTAGAAATATCTTTCATTGTGCATATTGTCATTAACACATGAAAAGGGCAGCGTTCATAAAAAAACTAAAGGCAGTTATCTATTCTATAATATACTGTATAAATGTATAGGCTCTGACTTTAACTTTGGATAGGCTGGACACTGGAGGTATCTCAGCACAATAGTCAAAACACTGAAGCTATTCTGGCCGAACTAAGATGGTCCAGTCATATTGTCATTATCTTTATGGCACAATACATGTGTGTCCTGTTTGTACTCATTTAAAACTCATTTGAACACTGCAAGGGTCAAATGTTTTGTCTAGGGGGATAGGAATCAGATAACATACCTTATTCCTTCCTTTCTCCTGCAGGTTTCCTCCTAAATGTAAAACTGGTACCTCAAAATTGTTTCTCTTCTAAGGCTTTGGTTCTGCTTTGTATGTGAGAATGCAGAGGATCTGCCCACATCCTGGGAGCATCAGCGAGTGGAGGAGAACACCAGCTGCTGGGGGATCAAAAAATAATGTAAATAATTCACCTTATTCATCATCTCCATGACCAAACAAGCAGTGTCAAATTGACCTTACTGCAACTTTTTTTCTAGTCAGGAATTTAGCTGCAAATGCTTTACCATTCAAGGGCCACCATACATTTGGGTGCACTTATTTTTATGATTTTTCTCCTTGGTGCGCTGACATTTTTTGGAAGGCTTCCTAGTACAGTAAATTAAGGTTACAGTGTGAAGGAGATCCATCGCTAATTCTTTTTTGTACACTTTCATGGCTGGCCCATTGCAAAATACCTAATTTCCTATGCAAAATCACCTTAAACATTTTACACTTTCTTAATTTACCCAAAGAAAACATAACCTCTATTTGAAATAGATCAGGAAGACTACAATCAACCTTCAACTCATTGGGAAATCTGTATGTGGTTTATATGATAATTTCCAGGAATTTTCAGCTATAATGAGAACACAGATACCAGGAAAAGATGCACAGTGTAGATTATTTTTGCAAGAAACACTCAATAAATTATCACTTATCAATTACAGTACTCAACATTAACATATATAGTGTTCTTTTGTTACTTCCAAACCTCTAAGTACTGATTGCATTATATTGAAGGAAAGCAATCATATATCATGATTTGTTTTGCTCACAATTGTTGTATTACAAATTAATGTTGTATTAGAATACATACTTTATTTATATGGTATATTATTTCTGTTAAAAGAATACTTGATGTCCATTCATATGCCCGACGTAGCAGGCAATTGTTTCTCTACATGTTTCTGTGACCAGCCATGCATCTATCTTATCCATTAAAGTACAACTTATTGTGCATATGTTATAGTCATCTTTGTTCCTGCAGCCTCAAACATTATTTCAATAGTGAAACCAATGCAAAGAAAAAAAATACTGTACATTGCTCATCAAAGTATTTATTTTTGCCCGAGCACTTACAGTCATCATGTTTCCAAACATATCCAACTCTCTCAGTTCAGATTCCCTGAAATTCCTGTCCAGTACAAGACTAAAAGGGAGAGCTCAGTTTCCCGCAGCTCTTCATCTACTAGTTTGAAGAAGGGGGAAGGCAGTGGGTTATCTTGCTGTACCTGTTTGTTTGTGGAGATACACACAGCTTACTAGCACACACATAGGTGGCTCCATAGGACCCTGCAAGGAAAATAAACCACCCAAAAACAGGGACAAAGCAGTCTGCAGCAACTATCCCTCTACTACCCTGGAGAAGGGAGTAGGTGGAAAAAGAGGGAGAAGGGGAATGGATTGCCTTGCTGTGCCTGTGTGTTTGTGGAGACACTCACAACTTAATAGCAACCACTGTTTTAAGGGCTTTTTGGGTTATTTTAGGGCACTACAGTTCCTTTTATTTTGTCAAATGCTGTATTCCCCAATCTGCACTAATTCTTTAAGAAGAAATAAGGTACCCATTCACAGACAAAATGTGCTGCATGATACCGTGTTTCCCTGAAAATAACCACTATGTTATATTTCCCCCCCAAAAAAAACACACTAGGTCTTATTTTCGGGGGATGTCTTATTTTTTTTTTAATGTGCAACAAAATGAAAAAATACTGTCACACACATTGTCACGGTACTTGCAGGCTGCAGCTGTCCTGGAGCTCTCCTCTCTGATGCCGTCCAGGGAGCCACCTCATCGCACGGACATCCAGTCAGAAGATCCCTCACCTGACCTCACTCCGACCCCACTGGCCATGCTGCGCTGTGCTGCTGCCTGCTGGGATATGCAGTTTTCAGCGGCAGCTCTCTATGTACCGTAAAAGCCAAGGCAGACAGGTGTGTGTGCGGGCAGGCAGGAGCTGCGGCGCGGCGGTCAGTCCCCACCGTGTATGCATGAAATGTTTTGCGGTCCTTGACATGTTTTATACATGCAGACTTCAGGAGACCAGCTGCTCATATAATTTAATGTTACTCTCGGACCCCTGGCTGGCTGCTTGGATGCAGCAATACATGTGCGCCCCCTACCACCGAACTAAGTCTAATTTGCAGGGTATTTTTTGTGTTTCCCCTAGTCCATTTACATTACTGGTGTTAGAATTATAAACATGCAAAGCTTGCCCTCATGTTATAAGAGACCTACAACAAACATTTTAGTTTCTTGTCATAATGTCCATTATGTGACCTTATAAGAACAGAGTCAGACTATAATGAACTAAATACCTATATTCTCGGCTAGCTTACCACACAATAAAATGTCCCCTTTTTGCTGACATTTGACCATTAAAATGTTTCATAAACTACATGTGATGTGGCAGATGTCTTTGAACCCTCTGCAAATTTTCATTCTGAGATTTAGTTTTGTTTAGATATTTTTGTACCAACCCAAATTATGATGTAACAAATTAGTTATTGAAATGTTCCTGCAATATAATGCAATATTTTCATCAATGAGCCAAAACAATTTCCTCTTTTCAATTGTCTTCACATGTGTTACAGTAAAAACTTTGCTATCTAATGTTCTTGGAGAAGGGTGTGATCCATATTGTCAGGACTAAAATAAATTGACAATTGACAACAAGTATTTGCTGGGATAGATATTCAGATCTGGGGATAAAAGCAACCCTTTCCATTGTCAACATAAACTGCTGCAAAATTTAAACTAGCATTGGGTAAAGGGAATGTAAGATGCTGATACCATGTCAAATTTACAAATGTATGTGCTTAAACTGCTTGTGTTTAAAATATATATAATGTATATACTGTATTTATTGATGTATGAAAGAATAGATAACTGCATTCATTTGTGTCATTTATGTCTACCTGGAGTTCAGCTTTACTCAAACGGATATTAGAATTTCTAGCTAGAGAATGCTGTAAAGGAGATTAGCCAATTATTTGTATCTGGGTATATATTCAGAACCGCCTATTTATTGATATCCATAAGAGATATCCCCCCTCCCATCAAACCAAGAGCACACATGCAATTAAAGCTGAAGATAAGACTTAAACCAACTTGTTTAATTACAGTACAGAGAGAAAGGTAATTTCTAAGCTGCGGGGCATAATTACTGCAAAATCTGACTTTAATTCTAAGATATCTACTGGAGGTTTTTTAAATAAACAGTAAATCAGCTTATGTTTACAGAAAATCTGCTATTTTGCATCAAGGAAAGAGGCATTTTTAGAGTGAAATGAATGCTAGCATTATAATCATGTTTATAGGTTAGCATTATCCACTGATTCATTCAACCTTGTTTTTATGATAATTGTAGTCTCTAATGGAATACAGGCACACGCTGGCATTTGACATGATTTAACTTTCCAACCTCCAAAAGACAATGGAATACTCATGTGTGCTCATGGTGACGTTAATGAGGTCTGCCAAACCACACACTGTGTGTAGAGTGTGGGGGAGTCACAATGAACAAACTGCCATCCCTATTTTGCCCCAAAAAGTGATCAGTTAGAAAGGAATGCAGCAGCATTATACATAATCCATCATCCATACATATTCATCCTCCTAAATAGTTTCTAATGCACCTCAGTTTTACATAGCCATGTTGTAAAACATTCTGGAGAATGGTTTGAGCAAATAAACACTCTAAGTGTGTGTGTGGGTGTGTTTTTTTTACTGCTTAAGCCAAACTCTATTCCTATTCCATAATTCTTACTATGACAGAGTCACCCTTACTTACTAACTCAAGATCACTATTCGATACACTTGATAACCAATGCGGTTCTATTAAATCAGAACTGTAATAAAAACATATTTCAGTTAATATGGTTCTATACACCTTCCTTTGATCACTCTGGTGTTTGACTAATTGATTTTGTTGAATGTTCATGTTGACACCCATTCTTTTCCAGCAACTTAGGGGTTAAATAAATTTGCTACACATGAACTAAACGGATAAATACCCGGTGTAACCACCCCCTACCAACATCTGATGAAGCCCCGCAAAAGAAGGAGGGGCGAAACCCGTCATGGTAGCAGACGCCATGCTGTAATCCTACCTGCATGTCAGGTCGAACTACCCCGGCTTAAAATCACAAACAGCGCTATTTAGCGTTCATACAGCAATTATTCACAAATCACCAGGATTACTCTGAACTACAAAGAAGACCATCAACAAACATTTCCTGTACCGAAGGAAAAAACAAACTCAAAAAAAAAACAAACTCATCCCTGGAAACAAATAACTGTACTAAACCAGACGCGGTAAAGCCGCTGCCTCTGCAGGATTCCTACATCCGGGACTCATCTGGCACCTGTGAGTACCTTTATCTTATTGGATTCGTATGCTGTATGATTAAGTAATCCAACTTCGGGTGAAAGAATTTCGGTGACATCCTGCACCCTGACTGGAAGGATTACCTTCACATCACACTAACGACTGACGAGGCGATTGATCCTTTATGAACTTGCTTTGTACTCACAGTGGTGGCCTTAAGGGCCTGTTCACACGACGTCCGTTTTGTGTGCTGACCGGCTCCGTACGCTGCTGCACTCAAAATGCATCCCAATGTATCCCTATGTGTTTTATGGGCTCCAGTTCTCACGTGCGCAGTTTGTTCAGCTTACGACAGAAAAAAATACTGCATGTCACATTTTGTCCAGTCCGGAAACGGTCCGGAAACGCACGAACGCGCACGAAACGCAACGTTAAAAAAAGAAAAAATTGTATTCTTGCTCCACTTATTATGATGTCATCAACATTGACAAAAAATTAACTGTCAGCTCCACTTCTGCTGATCAGCACCTGATCAGGACCTGATCAGGACCTGATCTCATGTGAACAGGCCCTAAATGCAACAGTTATGTTCCTTTGACTTTTTGTTTCAATATTTATTTCATGAGTTCAATATCCATGGTGTTATTTGGTAACAATAACCATAAGAAGAAACAGCTGTTCAAGGACACATCTTATCAAATCTTCACGTACAGCGCTGTACCGCTCCTATATTGAGCTATACCGGTATCATTAGATAAAGCAGCTGCCTTTGGTGTGTATGCGAAAGGAATGAGTGTTTTTGTCTATTTTGATTTTTTATTATTTTGTTATAGAAATTTCAGCAGGGTTATCTGGTGATATTTAGTTGGTGAAGTGCGAAGTGACCCACAAATTTTATTATATCTAAATAAACTTTATACTTTTTTACCAAATTCGGCAATCCGACCCTTATTGTTCTGCCTTGACCTGATTTTCTTTAATCAGATCGATCCCTTTTTTTGTATAGCTATACACAGTAGAGGGTCGTTTGATAGCCGATAGCTTAAGCTACTCTCACCCACACAAAGGGTTAATTATTTAACACTGGGTTCTGGACTCTGGGTAAAACTTTGCTTTTCTGTATTTATTATGTAACACACTCTACAGGGACCAGACACATGATGTTTGGAGTTCTTGGTGTGTGATATCAGAGCTAACAAGAGTGAGTCACATTTCTGAGAGCCAGTGACTCTATTACATTAGACTGAACTTACTCTGCAAGTGAATTGGACTATGCATGGAACCGAAGACCAGACAAATTTGCTTAGTATTTTTCATTTTTAATCTCAAATGTTTTACTGTTGCTTCTTCTCTTTGTAACATTTTATTTTTTGTAAATATTTTTTCCCACCATTTTGTTCTCTTTTCATTAAACCGATAATTAAAAATTGTAAAGCTGAAACTCTGAATGCTCCAATCAGAATACAGAATCTGTGCTTCTATATGGAGCTACCATATTGTAAACTTCTATTTACAATTTATTGCAAAGTTCCTGTCTGAGCATGGCAGTGAGTGATACAGACTTTTATTTTAGGGATCAGAATTGCAACAGATGCTGTGAATGGTGTGTGTTTCCATGTGAGTAAAGGGTAAACTGTTCAGTTAACCTGCACCAGTGGCGATCACTCTCAGTCTGCTGGTGCTCACATTGTTGTCTCAAAGCACAACAAATTTCCAAAAATATTTAACTCTCTCTATGTGAACCAACTTGTGCTCATTATAGCTCAGTTGTTAACCACTATGAGGCCAGATTGTCACAAGTGAAGCATCCTTTAGTCTCACCTTATGCAAATATTGCAGGTGTAGGTCAAAGCATTAAACTTACCTCTGTTCTCATAGAGAGACTGATGGTTTCCCAGCTGAAAAATATTGAATATGCTATTTATTCACCCACACTCAGGCCATTGTCTCACAAGCCTGTACCTTTCTATCTCATAATCACTGGTACAGGATGACAGACAACTAATGTTTGACTGTTGGAATCTTATAAGTACATTTTGGTTACTTAGAGGTCCAAGTTATGGCACTCCCTGGCAGGTGATGCATGCTCACCTGAGGCATGGAATCTAAGTGACAGCTGGTGTTCACCAGAGTTCCTGATGGTGGAGATGGGTTAGAAGCTCTAGTGGTCCTGGTTTTCTTTGCTGCAAGCCCTCAATAGGTTGCAGCCCTCAGGATTGCCCCACCCCCACCAGAGGCTGTGGGCAGGATGGCAGATAAGAGAGTAGTCAGGGCAGTCTGGGTCAGCAACAAGCAAGGTAATCACAAAGTATCACAGTTCCTTTGAAAATCGGGTAGCTGGTGATAGGACATAGCAATTGGCACTTCAAAAGATGGAGTTTAAATATACTTTTTATCAGAGGACACACCTAGCAACAGTTTAGGGACTCTGGAATAGGGATGAGCCGAACACCCCGTGTTCAGTTCTAATTCGAACTTTTGAAAATGGAAAAAGTTATAATTCAAACTTAGAACTCAATGTAAGTCTATGGGGGTAGAACTCAGAAAATTAAATGTCCCCATTTTGAAGCCTTCTATGCAATTTATTGGCCATAAAAAGTGTATGGGGATCCGGGTACTGCCCTGGGGGGCATGTATCAATTAAAAAACACTTTTAAAAAATAAAATGTTTAAAGGAGCAGAGTCCTTGGCAGCGAAAGGGTTAAATATGTTGCCTGGGGGGTCCCCTTTCACTGCCTGTAAAGTGGCACATCTGTACGATGTATAGAACCTGCTGAAGCAAAATTGGCATTTATAAAGAAAAAAATGACATTAAAATTGCCGGTAACTGTGTATTGGTAATTTAGTGATTTTTTTTTGGATAAATTATGGCGCCTCTTTTGCAGGCTTTGGATGAAACTAACAACAGGTGCTTTAAAATTGGGCCTCTGGTGCCAGCTAGTGCCTTCACATATATATAGAACTCTATATATGATATATAGATCTATACAGTATATAGATCTATACAGTATATCAATATTTATATATCTCTATATATAGATATATAGAGCTCTAATATATATCTAATTCTGCTATAACTCTCTATAACTCTGCTATAACTCTCTATAACTCTGTAATAACTCTCTATCAATCTCAATAAATATGCTGTCACGAACTCAACTAGAACTCTCTCTCTCTTTATCTCTTACAACACACTACATAGGGCCATGGTGTCAGCAGCCTTATATAGTGTGCTGCAGGGACTTAGCTGTGAGACATGATTGGGCAGAGTTATCATGACTTTGCCCATTCATGGCTCTAAATGTGTACTGAGCCCTGATTGGCACAGTCTTGCACCTGACCTGCGGTCAGGTGCAAGACTGTAGCCTATTACAGTTTTAGAGGGCGCAGTGCATTGTGCGATGTTCCGCGGTCGAACAGACCACGAACATCCTGTAATGTTCAGCGTTCGGTGAACGCTAGAACAGGCTATGTTCGAGTCGAACCTATGTTCGATTCGAACTGGCAGCCCATCACGTCTGGAAGTCCTGGCAGAGATTTTGCAGGTAACATTGGAAGTCCAGTTAGAGATTCTGGAAGTCCTGGAATGGATTTTAATAGTATGAGATCTGGAAGTCCCAACAAGTATTGTTGTGAGTACCAAAGCAACCAGCCACACCATCCATATATAAATTAGTACTTACCATGCTTGCCACCCTGGGTCAGTCATTACTTAATGGGAAGTATAATAGAAATAATTGGGTGTCACTAAGAGGGTTATAAAAGGACCCTAAAGTAGAAATGCAGCCAGGCTGGAGATTCAGATATTTGCATAGTCTTAACAAGCAAATACCAAGCTTTCAAACATACACTCACTGTCTCCTGTTGCTGCAGCCACTGTGGAACAATGCATCCTTAAAGTTCACATGAAATTCCATAAGCACTCTGCTCTCCTCTTCTTCTGCACACGCCTTGTGTTTACAGGCTGAGAGACTGCTGAATCACTGCTGGCAGGGTGGAACAATTACTCAATGGTGCCTGCAGACACATAGGTCAGTGAGGGTACATTTTAAAGCATTTTTACTGGTTGTTAATAATATGCAATTAGTTGAATGTCTGTAGCCTGGACACTGTTCTGCTTTAAGGCAGCAATGTGCAAGTCCTTTCTCTATGCTGACTTTAAACAAGTAAGTTAATTCTGCGGCTGTCTTCCTTGTCAAACTTTTGCCATGATCTGCATAATGCTGCTCTCCATGAATCTGTTCATCATTTACTTTTAAGTGTGTAGTTAATTTTCAACTACCTGGAAAATGGACAGCTGTTTTAACCACAACCCAGTGGAACCCTCAGTCAAGGTGATAACTACAAACAGCAGAATCCCTCAGTTGTGTGTGTACACCACGGTTTACTGAGCAGATGCAAGATATCATTTTATTACTGAGTGCAATATGTTGCTTTTGCATCCTGCAGAGGAATGGACTGAGTAAATGAAAGGCTCCTTATTGCTTTATAAATTGTATGTAGTTATGTAAATGAGACAATTCGGGGAGAGATATACAAACATATAAACATGCTCACTTTTTCATTTCTTACACATGCATAGTTAGGAGATTTAAAGTCCAACTCTCTTTAATGGGGTCGATACAAAAAAATCTGACAGGGATTATAACCCTCCCCCATTCTATCCAAAACTAATACAACTAGTTTACACCTGAAATTTAATGGGAGAATATGCAGGCTGCCAGATTGTCTCTGGTTTTAATACTTTGATTGACGTGCAAAGGTGGCAGGCATAATCAACAGTAGGACCATGTGCAGGAACAATTTTGCTTCCCCCAATCCCTATTGAATGTCCAAGTACAAACACTTATTCACTGTGTATAGAAAGATAGATGCAGGTAAAGAAGTAGTCTCCTAAACTCTGGGGATCAGATATTAAACACCCCCCTATACTTCCTGCCCAAATGGGCAGTTATTAGAGGAAAGGAGAGAAGCCTTTTGTATGTCTCAGTGCTGGTCAGGTAGGATGTGTAGGATCTGCTCGTTAGTGGCACTACTTGAATATTACAAAAATGCTTCTGGCTTTTCACCTGTCCCAGAAGTAGGCAGTGCCCAGGTCCTTGTGACAGTGGGAAAGGGGCGGGCCCCCAGTATCTGTCCAACCTATATCTCAATTAAATAGGCACCTAACTCACAGAGGGCCCTTGTGAAGCTGCACCAGCCACAAGATTATTATGGCGGACACAGCAGGGAAGTGAAACATTCATCTGCTTGTATGTGTCACTTACTCACCACCTTAATGAGTGAATTGACAAAAATCCTGCAGAATGTAATTAGCCTGCAAGAAAGTGACACCTTGCTTAACCAGCAAGAGAAGGTCAGTGTTTAACTGCCCTGCTGTGTCCTACTGTCCTCCATAGGGATCCTGCAGCTTGCCTGTTTTCACCACCAACCGTATTGCAAATGTGAAAGAGGTATTACCTACTACAAGAATTAAAGTGACACTAAACTCAGGAGTTACATTTTAAAAATGCATTCAAGTAACTTAAAGGAGAACTATGGGGAAAAACACTTACCCCATAGTTCTCCTTTAAGTTACTTGAATGCATTTTTAAAATGTAACTCCTGAGTTTAGTGTTACTTTCATTCTTGTAGTAGGTAAGACCTCTTTCACATTTGCAATACGGTTGGTGGTGAGAACAGGCAAGCTGCAGGATACTATGGGGTAAGTGTTTTTCCCCATAGTTCTCTTAAGGGTCACGCCAGGACATATACTAGCGTCCTCCCATGACCCAAAGCTCAGTATAGCGCGAACTACTGCTCGCGGTATACTGAGACCGCTGCAGCCGGGATGGAACCCGGCATTACTGTTGAGTGGGGAAATCCCTGCAGAGAGCCGTAACTGACAGTCATGGCTCTCTGCAGGTAGATGATCGAGAAGTGAGCGAGTGACGGTATGTGTTTGCTCACTTCCCGATCTCTTGAGCCGACGTGTGACAGTTTCATTGGCACACGTCAGCTCGAACTATGAGGATGAGTAGAAATCAGTCTCCTTTAACTATTCACAAAAAATATATCTTGTGTATCACTCGACTGTAGATCATCAAATCATCTCTGAATGGGTGCTGAACTGTCTTTCCTTCTGGAGGGTGGCTACTTTTGTTCCCCATGATCCTGTGTGTGTTGTAAAGGAACCACCCCTCCAAGCTCACTCCTGTGATAGACTACAATCTCATGTTTAGTTTACTCATTTGTATCAAAGTTATAGTTTATCACAGGAGCGAGCTTGGAGCAGTGGCTACTTTACAACATACACAGAGACCATGGGGAACAAAAGTAGCTGCCCTCCAGAAGGAAGGACAGTGTCGGCACCAATTCAGAGATGGGTACTTGAATGCATTTTTAAGATTTATCTCCTGAGTTTAGTGTCACTTTAAGCAACCTATTTTAGATAAAGGTCAGGTTGATTGTTCCAAATTAGTGACTTAAACTTTGGATCATCATGGCAGACAGGAAACAACAGTTAGAGAAGGAGGTCTGCAATGGCAGCCTGCATATTTTACCTAGTACCAGTTTCCTTTAACAAATCATATCACCTACTCTATACATTCTCCTCTTTTCCAATATTTAACATTTTACATGAACAATGAAAGGTTTTTAGTTACCATTCCTAAATGTGGAACAACTCTATGGCATTATTATATCCTCTTTTTTGCTTTAACTGCTTTCACCAGTATCAACCACTTCCAAAATATCTTCTGATGAATGTGCTGCTTAAAGAACATATAAACCATAACTGGACAGCATTTTGTTTTCTAAAGATTGCCTTGTTTTTCCTATTAGAAAATACTGTTTACATCCTTTTTTTTTTTTTGCCTTTTCGGGGCCGCTGATCTCCCCTAGCCTTTTAGCAACCACTTCCTATCTACACTCATGTGCATATAATTGATCATGCCAGGTTTCCTGCAGTGAAACATGCCTGGCAAATAACATCAGCACAGCTGCTTATAGCCTCCATGCATTGCACATGTCACAACACAGAGGAAGAATTGGGAGACAGAGACACACTGGGGGGAATTCATAAAAACTGGAGCAGGCAGAATCTGGAGCAGTTGCCCGTGGCAATCAATCAGATTATCTCTTTGCTTTTCAAAGCTTAACTGAACAAACCAAAGAGAGAAGCTTTGATTGTTGCCATCAATAACTGTTCCAGATGCTGTCTGCTCCAAGCATTATTAATTTCCCCCAGTGTGGTCATCCTACTGTATACCAGGAAGTGCATAAACTACAACCTTCTTGGCAGGATTACCAGGTGTTATTTTAATGAAAACTGTAGTATTAAACTCTTTACTTTTTACTAAAACAAATATACATTGCTCAGCAAATTATATCTTTACAATTTCGCCCAAGTGCTTAAAGTCATCATATTTCTCAACAGCTGACTTCAACTCTCTCAGCTCTCCATCCCTGAATGTCCTATCCAGTATAAGATCACAAGGGACAGCACACTCTCAAGCAACCGTCCATCTACTAGCATGGAGGAGGGAGGAGTTTAGATTAGTGAGCAAGGAGGTGTCTTGCCTTGCTGTGTCTGTGTGTTTGTGGAGACACACGCAGCTTACTTAGTTACACTAGGGTGGCTCCACAGGAACCTGCAGGGGAAAGGAACAACCCTACAACAGGGTATGTCAGGAGCAGCTAATTCTACAGGAAGCTATAACATCAAGGAGCAGCATCCATTGTAAGTGATATAAACAGAGTTTGAAGTAGCGTAAAAAAACATTTTGATTTTAATATAATTTTAAAAGGATTGAAAATTATGTTTGAAATGACAATAGCATGCTAAATATTGTATGAGATTTTAGTGGCTGGGTTTCTATGTTTCTATCTATGTTAAAGATCTCTTTCATGTGTAACTCACATATTTTTTTTACACTTCCAGATAGATGTTTGAATTTTTTTTTAACCTGGACAATCTGCTTTTCTTCAAGCAATTAATTATCATTCATTAAGATCTGCCACAGTTCTTCACACACCATATACATGTTGTCAGTCAACAGATCGTTTGTATAGTATCTTCAGCCTTTCCTGCAATGTCTATGGATGCCTTAAGGGTGAAGTGAGATTAACTTGTTGGCATCCTGTAGCTTTCTTGATTGAAGATCACAGCAGGATTTCCCCTGGCAGACTTTGCTTTTATAATTTCAGCTTAAGGAAAGTGCACTGCAATCTTGAATAAAAAATGTCACAACATGCAAAATGCTTGTTTGACATTGCCCCTATTCTTTACTGCTTTCTAGAGTGCATTGAACCAATCCCATTATAACACTGGTCAACAAAAAAACAAAAAAATTTTCTGGCCTAGACTTTTGCAGCTGTTTTAGACTAATTTCAGGGTGCTGATTCCAAATCCGGTCTCAGATTTGCTCTATCACATCTCATTTTTATGCTATCGGCATACCCCATTTTCATTGATTTTACTCGAAATTAACTCTTTGTCACTTATGATTGCAAGTTGTTGCAAGTCAGTGACTGCTTTAGTGTTAAAATATGGTGTTGTATTTTTAGGATAGTGTGTTTATAATATAATTTTATGTAGATATCCACATTTATTTAATATTTTCCTTCTGCAGGGCGTGATCTAACAATGGCTACAACATCCGAAAGAAGGAAATGCAGTAATGACCCAGATATCTTCTGCTACATCTGTGGCAGCTTCACTTTGCAGGATCAAAGGCGCAACATCAATACCTTTGTCAAGAAGGTTTATCTTGCCTACTTTAAAGTACGACTTGGAGACCAAGACAAAAATTGGGCTCCAAACAAAGTGTGTAAAACCTGTGTTGAAACTTTGCGATCATGGTTTAAAAGAAAGAATGCTAAGCTGAAGTTTGGTGTGCCAATGGTTTGGAGATAACCTACAAACCATTTGGATAACTGCTACTTCTTGTCAATGTAAAAGGTTTCAATAAGAAAAACAAACAACACTTACAATGCCCAGATATCCCATCTGCCAGAAGACCAGTTGAGCACTGTGAGGAAATACCTGGGCCTGTATTTACTGAGCTACCAGAGATTGAAGTTGAATCCCTCAGTTTACCTGCTTCTACAGATGATGATGATGATGCTCAGATCGAATATACACCATCTGATGCAGATTGTGATAAAATTTCTCTGTTTAGTCAGCCTGAATTGAATGATCTTGTAAGAGATTTGTATTTGCCAAAGCAGTCTGCTGAATTGTTGGCTTCCAGGCTGCAAGAGAAAGGACTACTCAGACCTGGCACTAGTGTCTCCTTTTATCATAACAGAGAAGCAGCACTGCGAAAGTACTTCCATTCAGATGGTCAACTTGTTTATTGTAATGACGTTGAAGGGCTTCTTCTCAATATGGGACTGCCCGCATATGATTCAAGTTAATGGAGACTTTTTATTGACAGTAGTAAAAGGAGTTTGAAATGTGTGTTACTTCATAACAGAAATATATATGGTTCAATCCCAATAGGACACTCTTTAAAAATGAAAGAAGAGTATCTTATCGTATGTATGCCTGTATAGCTATTCATATATAAGCATAAATCTGCTGTTTTTATTGGAAATGCAATATTTGATATCTCAAAAACCTGATGTGATAGACAAAAACTGATGCCAGATTTGGAATCAGCACCCCAAAATTACCTTAAACTGTTGGAATACCTTATGCCAGAAAAAGTGTGTTGACCAGTGTAATCTATGAATATAATTTGACATATCTGGGTTTGTTATTATGAACCCCAGTGCTATCCTGGTCAGTCAAATCCAGTTTGATTATGTCTAGATTTGGATAGGCCTGGCCACACACAGCCCAAACAAACCCATAAAAACAAATAATGGAACTAATTTGAGCCATGCTTATAGCAATGGAACCTGTCTACTGGTACCAAAGATTAGAAGCATTTGTTATACCCTTAGAAGCTTTCCAACAATGAAAACTGACAGCTGGTGATTTATTTTTTTTATGGATAAAACAAAATTAAAAGAGAACAATAGGGTAACCTTTTTATCCCATAGTTCTCTTTAGGGTCATGGGAGGACATATACTAACGTCCTTCCATGACCAAAAGCTCAGTATATAGCAAGCTATTTCCTGCTATATACTGAGAGCTCGGCAGCCGGGGTGGATCCCGACATTACTGTTGAGATCCACCCTGCTGGCTTATTGACAGCGGGCTCTGCCTACCTAGGGGCAGAGCTAGCTGTCCCCACCGCCTCCCCATCCGTTCCTCCAGTCAGCACTGGAGGATCGGAGAGGGGAGGGGGGGGGAGCCCTGTGGGGAGTGGTGACTGACAGTCACCGCTCCCTGCAGGGAGATGATCGGGAAGTGAGTGAGCGACGCTATGTGTTTGCTCACTTCCGATCAATAGAGCCGATGTGTGACAGTTTCAATGTCACACATCGGCTCTAGCTATGAGAATGAGTGGAAATCACTCACCTTATAGTTCTCCTTTAAGTCCCAAGTTCTGACTAATCTTTTTTTAAAAGGTCCCCGAGCAGTAGGTAAATTAATAAAAAGATCTGGATGCAATACTCACCTACGCAATAGAACTGTAGCCTATAGCAATTTATTTTCATTAGTAGATGTCTTCAGCTTTCCTGGTGACCAGGAAGAAAGGAAAGATGCCCAGTGTCATTCAACCCAGTAGACTGAGGACATACTGTAAGTTAAAGGAGAACTATGAGGTGAGTGCTTTTCACTCACCTCATAGTTCTAGCCGACAATGAGACTGTCACAGGTCGGCTCAGTAGATCGGGAGGTGAGCGAACACATACCGGCGTTCGCTCATCTCTCGATCCTGTCACGGCTCTCTGCTGGATTTCCCCCTCCCCGCTCCGATCTGCCAGCGCTGACTGGTGGATCGGACGGGGGAGGGGGCGTGTACAGCTGGCTCTGCCTCTAGATAGAGCCAGCTGTCAGTCACGCAGCTGGGCGGATCCCGGCACAATTGTCGGGATCCACTTCAGCTGCGGCGTCTCAGTATACCGCGAGCAGCAGCTTGCGGTATACTGCGGCATCTCATTATACCACGAGCTACAGCTCGCGGTATGCTGGGCCTAGGGTAACGGGAGGACGCTAGTTTGTGTCCTCCCGTTACCCTAAGGAGAACTATGGGGAAAAAACTCAACCCCGTAGTTCTCCTTTAAGGGCATTATAGAGACCTTTCAGAATGCATGAATATTTCTGCTGCTTGTGTGTAAAACAACTTTTAGCTGAGAAAAAGGATTATCCTTTTAAAAAGCTTAAATTCATATGGTCAAAAGCAGTTAAGAGAAAGAAATGAAGGCTGCTAATCATACGATAATATTTTTCCTTGTTGCTAATATTCTCATATATGGTAATCCAGGAGATTGATAACATGTTTATCAAGAATAGACCTAATACAAGATTTTTTAGTAAACCGGAGACTTCCAAGACACCTGTAAAGACACATATATTTGGACATTCCTTGCTGATTTCCTTTTGAAAGATCCCAGGATTTCAACTAAACAGTTCAGCAACTGCATACATTCTTGATATTGACAATATGAAGCAGCATCAGTTTTTATCTTTACAAATCTGTAATGTTTATCATTAAAAATCAGTCCTTAAGCCCCAGTCTAGTAATTTTGCCTCTAAGGGAGAGGGAAGTTACATTAATTAGTGTCATGTGTCAACAGGCTGCTGTGATGATCACAGGGGACACAGGGGAGAGTGCTGAATTTGGCTGTAGTAGGTTATGTAAAACTCAGATGAAAGAAAACTGGATAGATTTGCTGAGTTTAGCACAGTTGCAATGTATCTTTGATAGCAGTAGTAATTCATTATTTGATTTCACTTGTAGCCGGGAGCTGCTCTTTAATACCAAAGTCCTTTCTGCATAAAATGTCAGTCCACATACAGTGCATATAAGTTACAAAAGACACACGACTGTTAAGTTAAAGGGTATATAACCCTTAACAATGACCTTCTGTTACCTATTCCCCTTTGGCCCATTAAACATACGATTAAAATGTTTTAGTTTGTATAAGTACAATATTTATCTACTTTTTTTGCCAGAAATCTGGTGAGCTGATAACTTTATGTGCTCTCTTCCTGTGCAGAAGATGGCGTTATGCAAATGCAGAGGAGGGGAGGTGATGAGGAGAGGTCTTTGTTCTTTATCCATCCATCAAAAATGAAAGCCAAAAAAGCAATTTGTTGACCAGTCAAACGTAGGAGCACACTATAGAATCCTTCAGTCTCTGTCTATCTAAAATAATGTATATTTCCCTATCATCAAGAAGGCTCTGACCTATCTTTTTCTGAATCTTTGCAATCCCATTGTGCTGCATGAAATATAAGACATTAAATACACTCAGGTTTCGGATCTAGATTCAGCAACGTTATGTCCCCAAAAAATGAGGTCAGCTGCCTACCTGAATGGCAAGGTTTTTCCATCAATGGATTTTGTCTTCCCTGATGGCACATTGGACATTATCGAAGATGACAATGCCAGGATTAATCGGGCTGTGAAAGAGAGGTTTAAGGAGCATGAGACATAATTTTCACACATAGATTGGCCACCACAGAGTCCAGACTTTAATCCCATTGAGAAGCTTTGGGATGTGCTTGAGAGAACATTATGCAGTTGTCTGACTCCCATCATCGCTACAAGATCTTGGTGAAAAATAATGCAACTCTAGATGGAAATAAATGTTGTTACATTGCATAAACTTATTGAAACGATGCCGCGGTGAATGCGTGCCGTAATCGGAGCTAAAGCCAGTTCAACAAAATATTAGAGTGTGTGAAATTTTTTTTGGACAGGCAATGTACATTCTAACATGTATGCAGCCCTTAAATAACCTATATTACCATTAGCTTTATGTTCAGTCTGTTCAAGCAGATCGAAAATGGGTGAATATCAAAATATTAATTCATCTAAATAATTTCTGTATGTTATTTGGTAATATTACAATAGAGAACCGAGAAATACTGTTAACTACTGTGTATCTAATGAATTAGTTCCAAATACCCTTAGACAAACACTTGACTGTAGAATACAGCTTTATAATGCAAAAGTCAGAAATATAAATTCTACTTGTAATATATTTAATAAAATTGTGCCAAAACTTCACTTTGCAGCTTAATTGGTTTGGAGAGTGATTTACCACAACCGCAGAACAGTAGGAATTAAATCTAGATAAATAACACATATAAAAAGAGGCAGATTGTTATCTTTCAATGGCAAGCCAGGAATGAAGGATAATAACTTGTGAGAAGTGTATCACAGGGTATGAGCCGGGTTACCCCCTGGATAGGTTTCTGCCTTTGCTTCCATTAGATCAGAAACTTTTCTTGTAGCCTTTCTTTGTGCTTATAACATAAAGGGTTTCCTTTCTTCTATCTGAGGCTTTTAATTTTAATCTGGTTTCATCTTGAATCAAGTTTCTATTTCTTGGTTTCTTCTGCTTTTCTATGTTTTCTATCTGATATTTGCCATTGTAGATAACATAGGAGAACCTCTTCCTTACATAGTTACATAGTTACATAGTATTTGAGGTTGAATAAAGACACATGTCCATCAAGTATTTTTTTGTTTATGTGGTTCCGTCCAAATAATTTCGAGTTCCTGCTCCCACTG
>NW_017309503.1:0-7378 GCF_000935625.1 Nanorana parkeri
GCGCGTGTGCGTGTTGGGCTTCGTAAATCAGCCCCTATGTGATCATTTCCCAGGAACAGTTTGTAAAACAAAATGAGCAAGATAAATTAAACAATCTTTATAATCAACAAAATATATTTTTCATCAAAGGATTGCATTTAGATCACACATGATTACAATATTTTAAGGCAGAGTGCTGTTGAGAGAAAAGCTTATTGTGAAATTCATAACATCAGAGCTGATTGTATCTGCAATGAATTGCACTCAACAAAGAATTTTTGGCTATTGATTTTGTCTTCAGATATTTCAACAACAACAATCTTAAAAAACGATAACATTGTTGTACATCACCTGGTACATTAGATAATAGTGTGCACAGTACACAAAATGCTACTTATTGTATAAGGTATGGTAGATAACAAAAGGCTTCCGCTACAGAAAAAAAAATCGATATTGTTCTAAAAGTGAACAAACACATGCAAGATGAGAACTATTTTCAAATATTTGATTTAATTTATAAAACAAAACTTTGGTATTTCATCTATCATGTTGGTATACTGTATATGCAGTCTTTATCAAAGTTTTTTTTAATCAAAGATCCTTGAAACTCTGTGAAATAATTTTCAATAAATTATTATATCTACAGCTCCCAAGAAACATTAGCATGAGTAGTAAGTTGTAGTTATAATGTTAATCAAAATAATTAATAATGTATTGTATTAAGAGTATTTGACACCTGGAGAGAATCATTTTTAACACTCTCTGCCTTATATAACAAATTTACTTTCAGTAATGAGCAGTAAAAACCATTGGGAATCATTGTACACTCTATTTTTGTTTTATTTAAAGCTGGCTGTTGCAGGTCCTGTTGAGAAAGTGGTCTAGTAAAAGTATTTCACCCTTTCACTGCCAATGATGTATGCTATACATCGCTGGCAGTGAGCCCCTGTAAACAGATGCTGCTGGGATTCTGTTCACGTGTGTTCAACTGTCAGCTTTACACTGGAAGCGAGCCTGAAACCTAAACAGCAGCCGGATTACTTCCATGGGCTGGTGAAGCGTGCCCCCCCTCCCCTCCCAACACCCCCACCATGCTTCCCGGGCTCCACTGCCCCTCCTGTGGGCTCGGGATCAGCATCAAGAGAAATGGGGAGAGAGATCAGGAAACATTCATGCGCTGATCTCCTCCCTGCTGAATGGAGCCGTAGTGTCACCTTTACATTAGAGAGCTGACACTAGGGGGTCCATTCACTAAGCTGCCATAGGCAGCCGAGTGAACGACCAACCTGAAGCGAAGTGACCTGAACGCTGTTGGGCTATTCACTTCAGGCTGGTACGGCTGATTCCAGCCCTATATCGGCTTAAATCAGCCGTACATCGGGTGGTTTCGTGTGGCTTCGGGTCGGCCGAACATGCTTAGCATGTTCGGCCAACCCGAAGTGCAGAAGGAGCTCGACTCAGCCGATCCAACATCTGGATCGGCTAAGCCGTACCTCCGGCAGGCTACTCGCTGCTGTTCGGTCTATTCTTAAGGATGCCGAACAGCAGTGAGTTCTGCTCGGCTGTTCTGCTCGGTCCCTCTGTGGGACCGAGCAGAACAGAAAAATAGTTTAAAAAGTAGAAAAAATTAAATAGAAAACGATTGTGCGGAGCTAGCAGTGACAGCTAGCTCCGCCCAACTGTTTTCTATTGGCCGGGTGGTTCTGCTGCCGTCAGAAAATTGACAGATTGACAGCAGCAGTGGGTGGGTGCAATAGCTAATTTGCTATTGGCTATTGCAAATTGAAATAGCCAATAGGAATCTAGCTATGATTTCCTATGGGGATTTTTTGTTTTGTTCTTCTGACGCAGCCAACGGCTACTTCTAGGATGGTGGCATCTAATACCATCATGCAGGGATGGAAGGGGGTTTATGGAATGTAGTGTGATTTTGATGTGTTCTTGTGGAAAAATGTATTAAACTTATAATACAATGCAGTAAAAAAAAATGTTTTAATCACAAGCTATACTATGAAACTGCTCTGCCACTGGCCTATTGGTTAAAGGCTTAAGCTTTATTTTGTTTTTGGAAGGGTAAACTTTGCTAGCTTTTAGATCTGTTGTGGCTGTTGTTTGCTATATAAAAAAAATCTGGTTTCACACCCAAAAACTTTCGATGACTATATTGGTAGTCATCGAAAAAATACCCTGTTACCTTAGTGATCAGTTGAAAGATTGCCCCATACATTGGTAGTCAGTGTAGAGCCCCTTTTACCTTAATGGTCAGTGGAAATAATGCCCTATTACATCAGTGATCATTAAGGAAAATGCCCATTATATTGGTGGTAAGTCTAGTGCCCTATACATTAATAGCCAGTGAAAAAAATGCCCTATCACAGTGGGGGTCAATGAAAAGAAGAAAGTCCCTTACTTTGTTCATCAGTTGGAAGAATGTCTACTTGTCAGTCAGCAGCATCAGCTGATAACATTGATCAATTCAATAAAGATTTAGATGAGTTTATTGAGTTCTTAAATATGCAGGGATATGGGAACTACTAGAGCCAAGCAGTGGCCAGATTATTACGACCACCCCATCAGTACTTCGTTGGGCCACGAGATTACTTCGCTGTAATGTTCGGCTGAGCCAAAGTGCAGAAGGATTTTGACTCAGCCAATCCAACATCTGGATCGGCAGCTCACTCGCTGCCATTCGCCCCTATTCACCTTGGGGCCAAACGGCAACGAGTGAATAGCTGAATGCCAACGAGCGGCATTTGGGTCGGGTATTTTGCTCGGTACCTCTGTGGTACCGAGCAGAATAGAAAAACAGTGAAAAAAGTTGAAAAAAAATGTTTAACCACTTGAAGGCCAGGTGTTTACACCCTCTTCCTGGCCAGGCCATTTTTCAGTATTTAGCGCTGCAGTACTTTGACTGACATTTATTCTGTCATACAACACTGTACTGAAATTAATTTTATATCATTTTTTGGGGGACACATAGAGCCTTCTTTTGGTGGTATTTATACACCACTGGGGTTTTTATTTTTAATCACTGAGCTCGGTCGCAGAATCGTCGCTGTCGTCATGTTCAGTGTCTGATGACGAATTTCCCAACTAATCAATATCGCTAAATTCTGCAAGTGATTCTAATTTACTATCGCTGTTTTCTAGCTGGTCTAAAGCCGCTTTTGACCTAAAGGGACGTTTCTTGGATGCCATGGTTGTTCTCAAATTTTCAGGCAGAAAGAACAGTAAAAATGCAGGCAGGGCACTAGACAAAGCTCTAGGGACAAAATTTAAGTGAAATATTTTGATACATAAATGTAATCATAGCAGATTACATTGTATTGTGTGTATTCTGTGTACATTGCAACTTTTCACTTCTGAATTACCCACCGGCTCCACCCCCGCTGTGACGCCGAAAACTAAAGTAAAAGTCAGATGCCAGCATCGGCCGGCCTCGTACAGCAGAGGACACCGCGGACTTGTAGGGACAAGGTAAGTGACACTTTTTTGCAATCCCGAGTGTGGCTCGGGGGTTACCGCTCTATGTACAAAATTACCCCCGAGCCACACTCGGAAATACCGCCAGGGAAGTTAAGGAAAAATGACTGAAAATTTTGAAACAAAAAGTTTTTTTACATTATGTTATAATACAATTATTATTACCCAATTTTTTGGTAAAATATAAAAGAAAGGGTCACGTCAGGTAAATAGACAAACATGTCAAGCCTTAAAATTGCGCGCACCCGGGAAATGGCAAAAAACTACCATACCACAAATTTACTATAGGCTACACTTTAACCCTTTCGCTGCCAAGGACGTACGTCGTACGGAGCTACAAAAGTGCTTCCATTTACCTCTCATCAGTTTAGTGTTATCAGTGATTAATGAGATCACGGCTGGATCCGCCCAGCTGCCAGCTGCGAGGCTTTTGGCCGGCTATACAGCTGGGAGGAGGCGAGGATTTGGTCAGTTTATACTGAGTTATATACCAATACAGGAATATATATAGTAAATGCTCATAATTATCATATTAAATGATGGCTAGCTCGCAAACCTTCCTGTTGTCAGCTAACATTGCTGCTGTACTGGGTACAAGTTGATATGAGCATAAGCATACAAAATCATAAACACCTAAATGTAAAGCTAGAAATATGTGTGTAAGTTCATTATTCTGCTACTATTTTATTGACTTATTTTCTACAGTGAGACTCTAACTTTAGACTTTAACTTATAACTATACATTGCACATTTTTAACATGGTGCTATTTTACTTCTATGCAAAAATATATCTATATGGTTATCGCTTATTACTATAGGCAAAAACATTTTATGTCTGAAATCTTGTTTCTCCTTGTAATGTTTAGTTTGAGCATTTCTCTGTACAGTACTTTATTGTACACTTCCTAAATATCAAATCTACTGTACTGTACATTATATCAATTCCAAAGAAATGTACTTTTCCACTTCAACAAATCACCAGGAAGCTGTGAAAAATGATGACAACTATAGGCAGTAGAAAATGAGCACAACAGGGTGTCAGAAGACAAAAATCTTAAAACAAAGCTAAAAATTAGTGCCAAAGTGCTTGCCTTATACTACCTGTACAAATGTTAAAGGCACCTGATGTTATGTTGATGCAGTAGTACATAACCTCATGCATTCCTGCTGGATAGTACTGTATTTTCACTCTTGCTTCCCGAGTCCAAAAAACTTAAATGGCATAAGTGGCTACAAGATATTTCTCTGAGCTGTATATTTTACTAAAATACCCCTTCACAGTAGAACCCCCTCCTCCTTTGCATCAGAGCCCCCCTTTACATCAGAAGCCTCCCTCCTTCAAATCAGAGGATCACGAAGCCTCCCCCCTTCACATCAGAGCCCAAGCCCCCCCCCCGCCCCCTCACATTACAGTCCCTCCTTCACATTAGAATTCCCTTTTCACATCAGGAACCCCTTCCCATCAGGAGCCTCTTCATATAAGGAGCATCCCTTCACATCAGAAGTGCCCTCTTCACATCAGGTGCCCCCCTTCACATCAGACACCCTCCTTTAGATCAGAGTCCACCTTCAGATAAGGAGACCCCTTTTCATCAGAGTCCTCAGTTCCCCCTTACATTATGAAACAGGGTCAAGTGTTTTCATGGTGCAGGAGGGCTCGCTGGCCTTGCCACACCATGAAAATTCATGACACTGATTCAAGGTGGGCAGCAGCCTCAGTCCAAACCTGGTCCGCATCCTGACCTTTGCCATGCTGCAGCAGCCATGCTGGTCCGTGCAGTAGCCATGTCCCCCACCCAGCCCCACTGTGTTTATTGACAGTGGCTCCTAGCAGGAGTCTTGCTGTCAAACTGCAGCTGCTTGTAGTTAGTACAGCAGCGTTGTTAGCTGAGAATGGGAATGATTGCAATTTGGGCATTGTTTCCATGATGAAGTGTGACCCAGGAAAGTACAGGAAAAATTGCATCTTGTATTGAATCAATACAGGATGCAGCATTTTACTTCTAAATCCTGGACAATCCTGGAATTTAGGGGATGGGTGGCAATCCTACCTGGAAGTGAAACTTCTTGTTCAGACACTTCTGGTTGTGAGGTTGCAACAGTCTCCTAATTGTGCTCCTGCAGTGTCACGTGCATCCCTGGTTGAGAACAATAGTGGCAATGCAAACACACAGGCATGGTTAACTGTTGACACTATCATTGAACCAATCCAGAGCAATGATGCATAGCAGACAATGGAGAGAGTGCATGTAGACAAGAAGTGATTGAGAGATGCCTGAGGTGATCAGAAGAATATGAACAAATGAAAAATCAGTTAGTGTTTAGATCTACTATAAATTATATGCAGGGGGATTTAAACAAATAGGGATTTTTGTACACAACAGCAAACTTAACTTAACTTTATTTACACCATTTCAGTAAAATGCGCCCGTAATCTCCCCTTGAAAGTAATTTGTCCAAGTACCTTGAACAGAGCATAGAAGTAATAGGAGTCAGTTTAGAAAGACTACTTGAGCAGTGGATTCAATGAAAGCTATGTGAAGTAAAACGAAAGATTCCTTTGTATACAACAAGCCTCTAACAAAATGAAAAATGTTTCAGGGATGAATATCAGCAGACAAGACAGTTTACAGGGAAGCCCTGTAGATCTGTCTAATTTATGAGTTAAGCTAAATAAGACAGTGTAAAAAAGAAGCTGAATAAAATTCTAAACATTACAACAATAAAGTTAATCTTTGTAGGCAATTGCAAAATAAACTGCATAGAAGTAAAAACAACATAACTAAAGTCTGTGACGGTTCTCATTCATCCAGGTCAGGGTATATCTGTAAAAAATAAGTCAAGGCAACTGAACTTGCTGTATTTTTCTTGAAGACGTTTCACTTGACATCCGACCAGCTTTCTCAATTCAGCTTTCTCAAAACCCCTCTGAATTGAGAAAGCTGGTTGGATGTCCAGTGAAACGTCTTCAAGAAAAAGACAGCAAGTGCAGTGACCTTGACTTATTTTTTACAGATAAAATAACTAAAATGCATGTTTTAGATAACTAAATTGGATTCTATGGTTCAGAAATGATAGTCTTTCTCATTCAAACATCCTTATAAAGGATGTTATCTAGTAGTGACTTGTAGTATGGCAACACTGGCTTTGAACATGAGGTTGAAAGTAAGAAAATAGTTGTTTCATTTACCCTGTACCAGAGGTATAGATATATATTTTTTCTGGAGGGGAGGGTTGAGAAGAAAAATGTGCTGAGTGTGCTGCCAAAAGTTGCCTTGATCAATAAAGTGGATGTTGCTTCATGGTATATGGCTTGTAGGGTGCCACGTATTCCCCTTTGCTTTCCTGTGGTTTAGATAAAATAGGACTTGGGGTATACTGAAGAGATAGCGCTAGTAAAATATGCCCCATTCTTGGTGTCAATTCTAGCAATTATAATCCCCAGCATGTGTCATGGCAAGCAATACCCTGCAGCAGGGGTAGCAAACCTCCGGCCCTCCAGCTGTGGTGAAACTACAAATCCCATGATGCATCTCTCTTCTGGAGTCATGTCTGTGGCTGTGAGAATCTTGTAATGCCTCGTGGGATTTGTAGTTCCACCACAGCTGGAGGGCTGGAAGTTTGCTACCCCTGCCATGCAGCAATAACCCACAGCAAGTGTTAATAAAACAAAACTACAAGACCTCTTTAATGGAGATCTCCGTATAGGAGAACGTATAGGAGACCCACCACTGACATTTTGATATATATTTTTATTTGATATGGACCTTCCTTCCCCTATGTATATATAAAGCAAGTGTTAATACAGGCAATAAACCCCAGCAAGTCTCAGGCCCCCCTAACAAGTAAAAATAATACACATAGCACAAATTTCTCTTTCTTCCTTCCATAACCCTCCACCCCCCCCCCCCCCCCC
>NW_017309503.1:7400-26388 GCF_000935625.1 Nanorana parkeri
TGCATCACCACACACACACACACACACACAAAAACCACCACAAAACACACAAAAAACTTTGCTGTGCAGAGATTGAAAGTTTAGCAAAGAAAATGTTGGTCTCACCCAAAACACCGTGAAGAGGACCAGTTGAAAAAGATCTTGAAGGACATTTCCACCTTTGCGAAGGCATTTTAAAAAAAACATATGCCAGCAATGTGCATGGTGTGTAGGTGATGGTGGCATATGCAGATCCTGGATATAAACACACAAGCTTACTTTTTTTTAGTTGTCCTCTCAGGCTCAACATGTTTATTTTTAATGCTTCTCTCGTGCACAAGCATTATTCATTTTCATAGTGATACCTCCCCCTGGGCAGTGCAGAGTGACTGGGAGATGTGACTACAGTTGGAGGATTGTTGTAAGTGATTGCTAAAGAAATCCGTTATATTTTGTTCTGAGAGATTACTGGAGACAAAATATAACGGATTTCTTCCTCCAACTGTAGCCACAGGTGAAATATGAATCTCCCGATCACTCTGCACTGTCCCTGGACAATATGTACATAATGTGATTTACACCATGCTGTGGGACTGATATACCCCCCGATGTTTAACTAAATCATTCCAAGTCATCCACAGTGTACTTATTAAACACAATCAAATGTGCCACAAAAACATGTGATTGTTAAATATACAAAAGCAATCCAAATATAAGATGGCAACTACAATCTGCATCAGTGCCCCAGACAAAAAACTTCAATTCGGGATGCACTGATACACCGCGCACAGCCCTGGTGACATGCTGCGCACATCTCCGGTGACCCCACACATCTCCGGTGACCACACTCATCCTCGGCGACCTCGCACATTCCCAGTGACCCCGCCCATCCTCGGTGACCCCACCCATCCTTGGTGACCCCGCATTTTCTCAGAGACCCAGCAATCCTCCGTGACCCCGCACATCTCCAGTGATAGCACACATACCTGGTGACCACGCACATCTCTGGTGACACCACACATCCTCAATGACCCCACACATTCCCCGTGACACCACACATCCTCGATGACCCTGCACTTTTCCCGTGACCGCGTACATCCTCTGTGACCCTGTACATCTCTGGTGACACCGCACTTTTTCGGTGACACCCCACATCCTCGGTGATCCCGCACATCTCTGGTGACCCCTCAATCCTAGGTGACCCCCGCACATCTCCAGTGACACTGCACATCCTCGGTGACACCGCACATCTCCAGTGACATCGCACATTACCAATGACCCCGCACATGTCCTGTGATACCGCACATACCTGGTGACCCCGGACATCTCCGATGACACCACACAATCTTGGAGACCACGTACATCCTCAGTGACACCGCACATACTTGGTGACCCCGCAAATCTCCGATGACAACGCACATCCCTGTTGACCCTGCACATCCCCGGTGACCCTGTACATCCTTTGGGAACACCGCACATCTCCGGTGACCCCGCACATCACCAATGACCCTGCACATCCTCGGTGACCCAACACATCTTTGGTGACACCGCACATACCTGGTGACCCTGCACATCCTCTGTGACCCAAAACAGTGGGGGTATCTATCAAGACTGGAGCCAGCAAAATCTGGAGCAGATTTGCACTGTAGCCAATCAGCATCTCTCTCTTTTTTTCAAATCTTACCTGAGCAAACTGAAGAGGGAAGCTGATTGGTTGCCATGGGAAACTGCTGCAGATTCTGTCTGCTCCAGTTTTCATAAAGACAAATGGACAAACAGTTGCATCTCTATCCTTATTTCAAAACAATGCAGCACCTTAACCAACATGGTCTTAATCGTAATACCATCGTAAAATCATAGAAGCCTATAAGGAGATGCAAGCACATCCAGCATCAACTGAAAAAGGACTTCTGAAAGACAAAATTAATGTTAAACTTATCTATAAAAAATATATAAGTAAAAAATAGCTGTTTGAACACCTTTAGGCTGCTATATGATCAACTGTAGCACCCAACTGGCCTGATTTACAGGTCACTGAAAAATAGACATGAAACTATCTAAATGTGGGTATAGTAACTCTGATCAGGGTCAGAAAGTAAAGCTGTCTCATTTTTAAATGTTAAAATATTGGAGGAAAGCAACATAGAATGGACTGTAATAAGAGTAATGAGACCAATGCATTTATTTTGTTTTCGCTACCACAGCTTGGGTAGTAATGAATAGTAAAACTAAAGAAATATCTTTGCAAAAAGTGTGGTTAGTGAGCCTTCATATGTACATTTTGTTTTACATTATATAAATTAACTGAATACAAAAGAGATAGCCAGGAACATACCTAATATTCATGGCATTACACACTGCAGTTGGAACATTTTATCTCTACCTGCTGCTATCACAAGGTATTACCTACCCTTTTTGAATCTGAAAAAGTATCCCCTAGTTAACATTTACCATTAATCATTAGTTTAAACAGAATTCACAAATTCACAATGTTTATTAAATCTGACAGCAATTAATAAAATAAGTAAGTAAAAGGCACTCGCTTTAAAAGTCTTTTCAATTTACAAAACAAGTGTTGGATCAGCAGAACACCTCTGGCAACTAACAGCATGCTCTTTGCAAATTAAATATACCCAAACAGTACCTCTTGCTACTGTAATTATTTGATACTGTAGCTAAAATTGACTGAGGCTTAATTATATTCTTGTGTGGTTTACACAAGAGGGTCTAGGAAAAGATCTAGGATGAAGAGATGTAGACTGATGAAATTGTGTCTCAAATGAGCATTTCTGCTGAGGATTACAAATCACTTGTCTGAGAAAAGTACAGTCAGGTAACAATGATGAACTTGAAATGATTGATTGTGTCCTAAACAAATCAGCATTGCAACAAGCCATATTTTGTAATGGGTAGCATGCTGAAATATACTAAATTATTCCTAACAGAACAAATGGTTAATACATGCAACACTCAGCTGGCACAATAATTCTGCTACGCACTAAAGTAAAACCAAAAGAGTTCTGCCCAAAAGTTATTTGATATTTTACAGCCACGTTAAATCTGTATGCATAACTCTACAATATATGCTTAAAGCTCATAATTACAAATAAATTATACAGTTAAAATAATGTAAGGGTTTCTATTATTATTATTAGTAGTAGTAATAGTAGTATTTTTCATAATATCATTATCATCATCTATTTACAGTTTACATAGCACCAACATATCACCAACACACCTGCAACACAGATCAAAACATTGACTGTTAAACTGACAGCAGGTTTAACTACCTTCTTGGATGCAACTGGGCGTGTATACACGCTTGTATGAGGTTCCTTGACGTGCGCCCTCCGCGGCTCCCCCGCTCCTCCCCCCTCCCGCTGTCAAGCATACTGCCTCGGTCACAGGGGATCAGAGGGAGGTCGGTTCACGAACTCCCTCCGGTCCCCTCTCCGCTGTCAGAATGTGGAAGTGGTGTATATTACATCACTTCCGCATTCTCGTGTCACTCTCCAGCTTCAGATGCTGGAGAGAAGCTGATGAAGCAGATCTCTGCTTCATCAGCTTCTTCAGGGGATCCTAGGTGACATTAGGGGTCTTGGAGACCCCTGATGTCTCCATAAAGAGGACCTGTCACCTCTTTTGCTATCACATAGAGGGGTTCTCAGCCCCCTCTGTGATAGCAATTAAGTGGGGAAAAAAATATTATGTTTCCCCCCAAATTTTTGTTACACATAAAAAAGAATTTAAAAAAACAAATTTTATTTTTTAAGTCCCCACCCCTACATACACGCATGTAAACATGTGTCAGGTGCGCATACCTGCGAAAACGACGATTGTGCCCATTACGCAGCACATGTTACATATCGCCGCGAACGTCGGAATGAGAGCAATAGTTCTAGGGCCATCAATCACTGATAACACTAAACTGATGAGCTGTAAAAGCTTTTAAAGTGTCGCCTATGGCCAATTTTGGGTATGCTAGTCTTTTGCGATTTCGCGAGTGCATGCAATTTTTAAGCTTGACATGTTTGGTGTCTATTTACCCGACGTGACACGATCTTGTATATTTTACCAAAAATAATGTCAAAAAAATTTGCAGTAATTTCTCCTGAATATAGTAAAAAATAAAACCCCCAGTGGTGATTAAATACCACCATATGAAAGCTCCATCTGTCCCCAAAAAAATTGTATAAAATTAATTTCAGTACAGCGTTGCATGACGGAATAAATGTCAGTCAAAGTACCGCAGCGCTGAACACTAAAAAATGACCTGGCCAGGAAGAGGGTCTAAACACCTGGTTTTCAAGCGGTTAAAGAATAAATAAACCTTTAGACACAATGCACTTACTTTTTTTGTCCCCCTCCCATAACCATAAACAATCCGACCCTCCCCCTTCACAGATCTATACTTACTGAGATCCAGTTTGTTAAAATCTAGTGTTGCAAGTCTCCCTCTCCTGGTCGCATTCATCTCCTTGGTGAAAGACTGCCCCTATGGGGCTTTAATGTGCAGGGGTGGACAGCAGATGAAGCATTGCATTGCCGGATGTAAACAATAGTGGAATCGTACCCCTCAGACCCCGGTAAGTACGGATCTGTGGAGGCGGAGATCATTTAAGTCAGGGGTGGGGAGCAAAAAGGATAAGTGCATTTTGTTTTAAGATGCACTTACCCTTTAATCAGGGACATGTTCAGGAGTGTGCAAAGCAGAGCTTAGGGGCCTTGTATGACACACTAAGTACACCTTGGAAGCCTGAAGCATATCTACGCACAAAAATTTAATATATTGTAGTTCACTTGTTCTTTTTTTTTGTGGTGGCTTACAATTCTGCTATTAACACACCTCCTCTACTACGATGACAACACTTACTTGCCCTACTGTATTAGGACAACAGAAACAGGCTAGGACTACTGGGAACTCCCCCAGCCCAATTGTACATAACATAGATGGACAACAACAAGCACAGGAATTTATCAGCTGACAAGATCAACAGGCATTTCTTGCAATTATCAAAAACAAATATAACAAAATGCTTTCAATTGTATATTTAACAGACCAAAGGGAAGCAAATAATAGAAGTTCATTGTTAGGTTTTACATACCCTTTAATGGAAATTATGAAGGGTTACTGAGTATGTTCTGGGACCACAAGTGGTTAAAGGTCAAATTTAATAATTCAGAAACAAACAATTAAAAAACATATAATACCAATATGTACAACTTTGGGGTTTACATTAGGCATCTACACATCTATTCCAGGAGGGGGAGAGAGGCCCACACGGCCTATGTCTCACCAGTCTTGTTGGTCCAAAATTAATAATTAAACTTAGGTTGCAATGAATTGTTGTTAAAATAGAAAAGTATTGTATAGGATTTATGATAAGCATATTGTTTCATAATGGAATTTTGTCCTCCTGTGGTCCATAGCACACGTGTGAGACATAGCAGCTAGTCTGTGCGAATGTTCCATCTAGCTGACGATTGCCGGCTTTATCCTAGTCTGCTGTGGTTCTGCCTGCAAGTAAGCATTCATCAAAAAAGTAAGTTATCAAGGAAATGGATTGAAAAGCAGAAATATCTATATTATTGTTGTGTTCTTGTATTGTATTGTTCCATATGGATAAAATATATGATTTTTCATTTAAAGTTGCTGATGAAGCTTTATTGCAAAACATGTCGGGAGAAAATAAACTACCAGCCCTTAGACACAATATGCATTGAATAATAACCTTATGGTGATGTAAACATATGTTACTAAGATGTAACTGAATGTAATACAAAATAAGGGCTTTAGTTTTCTAAAGGCAACAAAATAAGGGAGATATTCAAATAATTTATGAATTTTAGGATTATATGTATAATTAAATGTTGGATTTTAACTTAAAATAAATTATATTTTTAACAGTAATACAAAGTTGTGTAGATGCCTCGTGTAAACCCCAGAGTTGTACATATTAGTATTATAAGAATTTAGGGGGAAGAGGCAAGGAAGAAAAACCTATGCATAATCACTAGGGGTGTTTACTAAATGGAATTGTTTAAATTAAAAAACATAAATAATGTAACTTAAGGTGGTCATGGGTTTCAAGCAGTGCTCACAATTTGATATATGTCTGTACTTCTTTATGTCAACGGATCAAAGGAAAGAAGATATATCTATCAATCCATGGCAACATTAAGAAAACCAAAACCCTTTCAAATTACCACATATACAGATAAAGGAGACAGCCTAATTTTTCTATATATTTTAATCTACTGTAGTCAGTCATCATATAGTTTTTCCAATATGTTACTTAGATCCAGTCAGTATACCTGGATCTAAAACATTCATATTTAAGCAGAAAATTAGGTGGATCACAACAACTGATATCAGTAATGAGATTCTTCAAAATGAATAGGCATGTATCAAAATGCTCAGTAAAATAATTGCTTTATACTTCAAAAGTGGGCAGTCATTTGAAGGCTTTCTTTGACAACTATATCCATTTACAATAGCCAGGGGATATGTGCTGCTGCATGATAATGGAAGCTTACAGGAAACATTGTGATGGATTTATTGTTCTAGCTTGTGTTTGTTGCTGCTGAAACATGGGTTCAAGGTGTGTTGCTTGCTTAATGCATTCTAAAGGAATCCTAGCAATTAATTGCTCAGCTTAATAAACCAGTTATATGTGCATATAAATCAAGTAAATCTTACACATTGCGTTTTTGAATGCAGATGATTTAGTGATTTAAGAGGAGATAATTAACAAAGAGACAAACAAAAGCATTTAGTTGTGCTCAAGAAATGAGTAACAGTTACAAGAAAACTTCTCATGCATGTAAAATATTCATAATAATAAATATATATTTTTAAAGGCTGTTGTATTATAACTCTGAATAAAGGTATTTCAAAGATTTAATTTAAATTCAATAGTAGATTATAAAATCACAATAGAATTGTGTTAATACATAAAACATTAAGGTAAATAGTTGTGTTAAATTATGATATTATCCTTAAAGGATCCTTCCACCATAAATGTAAAATGTATCATTGGGTGGAATTCAATGTGAAAATGCTTAAACAAATGTATGATCTATGTCTACTGTTCCAATGCTGAGAGCTACTGACGTTATTTCAAACATTTAACTTGTCACCAATGGGAGTATAAATACACTAGTGAAAAGATAGCAAGTTAGAGTAAGTAAAATAATTGAAAGTAAGAATATGTAAGTGCACTAGTCTATTGCAATCAAGTAGAATCCATCTAGTAGTGGTCTGACTTTAGCACAGTGAATTCTAAATGGATACTATGGATTACTAAACTTAAGAATAGGAACTAAATAAGGCTGAAAATTCAGGTTATTCATGCCAATTACTCATAAGTAAAACTTTTTTTTACCTCCCTACTGAGCCGCATCAGTTTTTCGATGTCCTATATTCCAAGTGGCTCAGTTTTGATAAAATGTAATTAAAGTAGCAATGATATAGTAATAATATTAATAATATAAGCTGCTTTTCTAATTTAATTTCCATTGTTCTGTTAAATTGCCTTGCAATAACATTTTAAAAAGGTTTTTACATTATTTTTAAATAGGGTGATACAATTTAAATCAAATTATACGTTGCATATTTTAGATAAAACCATTCATGTTTGACTTGCCATTCAAGCTATCAGCACAAGCTAAGCCTCCATTCTATTCATATATTGTTTTTTTTCTTATTATTGCCACATGCTGATTGACTAGACAAGTAGAAACGTTGTCTCCTAACCAGCCAATAGAATTATTTTTATTAACTTTACTAAAAAATAAACATTTTCCAATTGGTGTCAAATATAGTGAATAATATTTTACTTCTCTCATGCCTTTATATATTATCATTTGGCCTGTTGTTGGATTACTTTATGTTTCCACAGCACTAAATGCTGACTGCTGGCTTATTTTATCTTATTGTTTTTATCCCCAACCCCATGAGAGGGAGCGTATAATATGCCACCTGTCTCATCTCCCATAGAAAACAATAGGAAATTGACATGCTATTCCTGGCACTCATCTTCTAAACATGATGAAAATCAAAAAAGCCCAAGGTATCTGATGTGTTTGGGTATATTATCCAGTTAATGAAATCAGATTACACCATGGCTTTGGTCTGGATCTGAATCACTGGGTAGCATCTATCATGGTATGTCCTTCCTTTGTGATTAGTCTAAATCGTATTGTTTCCCTGTTTAATTCCATTTGTACAAACATCAGTGCTTGAAAATGTTAAGCCATTTGCTTGGATTGTATAACTCGAAATTTATTTTAAAACTGGTAGAATATGCACTATACAGAAACATTTGTTTAAATGTTATCTAATGCTGTAAGGACATTAAAAGAAGAGAAGTTGCAAATATAAAGAAAGGGTTGTTTGCAAAGTATTAGATTTTGTATTTATATAATATCCCTAATTACTAGACCTTATATATCAACAGCCTCAATGGTATGTGAGTGTTGTATAGTACAAAACAGCTTCACTCAAATTGATAAAACATGGATTGATATATGTGAGAAAGCCAGTAAAACAGCTCAGTGAGGGTGAAAAGAGCAGTTAGCAGTAAGTGCATTGTGGTAGAATAAAATAGAATAATTGAAGAACTTTAAAAGTGATAAAACATTATTGAGTGACATGTGGTTGAATTATGATTGGTTTTCAGCTGTATTGATGATAGCGTTTCTGTTAATCCAAGAAGTAGGTCACAATTCCAGAAATAGCAGACTCACTTCCAACAACCTCTATTTTATGATAGTGCTTTGCATTTCAATTAACTTATTTTAAAGTCTAATTATCTATTGTATCTCCCACTGACTTCTTAATTGGCTGTAAAGTGAACTTATAATAATGATGGAGTGATTGTTGTTCAATAAATCTGGCTAAAATCTCTGAGTGTGATAACCCTTTTGGTAGAAGGAATGTGCTTTAGTTTAGATAGATTCACTGAGCCATCACATGTATTATCAGTAGACTAACATTAAAGAATAAATTCAGGCAAATATAAATACCCTTTAGTCTATTTGTGCATTCCTTCACAGGTGATTAATTCATTGTTTTAGTTTAGACAGTATAAATTACCTGAAATCTATCTTTATTTTGAACAGTCACGTACCATCTGAACATTGAAATCAGGCTTTTAGTTGTAGATCCTGCTCTGTATTTGAAAATATGCTAATATCTGCTAGCAAATTTATATTTATCTGCATACTGGCTTGTTCAGACAAGTGTGAATTTTAGACACGGTTGTTAGACTTAAGTAGGGTACACACTGTTCAATCTGCGGGATGAACAAAAAATATATAACAGATTCTTCCATCCACACTGAACAGCGTGGATGGACGAATCTCCTGCTGTGAGGTCTGTATTCTAACAGCAGTGCCAATTAATTTCCAACATGTTCCTTCAGCAAAGTGTGAGCTAATGATTGACTTCTGTTGAGGGATTCCTGCTGAATTAGCTGAATTCAGCAGCTAATGTGCTGAATTCAGTGTATACCCAGCTTTGCACCTTAGCAAGCCACTGTGATTCAGAAAATACTCTATTCAATTAAGTATTAATATGAATGTATATATGTATTCTGCTTGCAATAAAGTGAACTACAACCTTAATAAAGCTTTTTAGCACATACTACACAATATGTAATTGAATAGGCATTGGTGACACTTATAAGACATAGTAGCCCAAAACGCTTAAAAAACACAGAGGTTGACATTGCTGTCTTCTTCTTTTAAAAATAGTAGCTGGCTGGCTGTCTTGCTATCTAATGATTTCAGTACTTTCTTAGTCACTGACTCATAACAAGTATGCTGGCCTGGAGTTCTGACGTAACTTCAATTTGCTAACTGCATAATTTTTTCTGGTCAATGATCCAAAAAATGTTAAAGCCAGACATAGCCAGGGAACCAGACATTTTTTAAGGAAGTCAGTAAAGGAAGACTCCATACTTCTCTCTGTACACATTTATTTTAAAAATACTTGGAAACCAGTTAAAAAGTGTTCAAAAGGCCCACTTGCCTGTTTACTAAATGCAAAGTGCATAGGTGACCTCCCTTTACCTGGTGAGCTCCAATGCAGATTGCATTTTTAACCCTGCAAAAGGTATTGGGGTAATAATCTCCACCTCCTATGATGTCATTAGCCTATTAAGCAATAGTATGTTTCCTTAATATTTCCTAAATAATTGTGGGTTTCTTGATTTCAGAGCCCACTGTGTACTCTATCAGAAGTGACCTTGTATGTGGTCTTATGGACTACTCCATAAGTTCACTGTGGAAACCATTGCACACAAAGTGTAGATAATCCGGTCTGCCCAAATGTATGTTCAGAGCAAACCATTGCATTCAACTGCAAGTACAGTCTGATCCAATCATTTCCTCTCCCCACCTCCCTGTTAATTAATTTTTTTAAAATGATAGAAAGCAAAGTCTTCTGTCTTCACCATTTTCTATAGTAAGGTTATTTTTGCATGAGTAACAGTCCTCCAAAATCTGCACCACTGAGCTTCCAGCTGTAGTCTGAGTCTAATGGAGAATCATAGTAATATGACTTCTGCATTCTGGCAGATCCTGACAGTTTAGTTCCAATTCTGTCATTGTGAACTGGTTAAATCTGTTAGTAATAAGGATTGGCATTACATTCTTTCCAAGGTATCCAACTACTACTTAATACATGAACCAATGATGATGACAATGATTGAGTGGAATCCTGGGTCACTGCAATAATTCTCTTTAGAATCACCCATTCTGATGCTGTAGAGGCAATGAGGAGGTGCAGCCCATCTGACATTATAGCTTTATTAAATGAAGAATTGCAACAATTTTCTAATGCTTTTTAATAACCCATATCTACCAATCAGAATACACTCCATGAAAGTCAGATCAGCATAAGATAATTTCAGATAGCTTGTTATGGGTTCATGCACTTAGGAACTATTACTTTGTTTCTTGCACGTGTTATTTATTAAGGCCATTACAGCAGGGGCGTATCTGCCGCGAGGCAAACAAGGCGTTTGCCTGGAGCACAGCAAAGCTAAATACTCCGCTGCATTATAAGGTTAAAAGAATGGAAACCATGGCAAAGATTGATCATATAAACTGTTACATTTTTCATATGCTGTATTATGATATATTAGCACAACAAAATAATACTATGATGAGCTTATAATCTATCATAATTTGTTTTGATAAATTACCTCTTCACAATGTTTTACAAAATGTTACAGAGATCTTGCTACTGATATAGTCTAGGTGCCATTTCTTTAAGCAGTGCTAAAGAACTTCGGAATTATTTTCAGAGATCTTATCTGTAGGCAGACCACAAAATGACAATATGCTACCATAGGAATTATTCTTGGTAAAAACAACGGCTAAGTATGACAAAGAAAGACTGTCTAATTAGTCTACATTTTTCAAAGAATGATTGCCTGTCATCTAGTTAAGCCATTTTTCAGAAAATACATTTCCCAAGGCTCCAAGTGAAACTTCAGGAATACTCATGTGGATCTTTAATAATATACATTTTCCGAAATCCTCTTCTGCTTCCTAGAGTTCTATACTGAAATGCATTACATACACTCATGGATTTCAAGCACCGTGCAAAACATTAAATTATGCGTATAAAAGGTTTTCCAGGTCATGTACTGTACAATGTAGCGAAAACAATTTTAGGGAAGACGTATTAAATAAAAAGCAAAATTTCAATGGTTCATTTTCTAGGTTGTCAGTTATATGGCATTATAAAATGCTGCCTCTCATCTTTTTGAAATCTGAATTTGACGTATCAGCTCCATTGGTACACAAGTTGGGGTTACAGAAAATTTGAATATGAATACTATCAACAAAACAGAGATGATGGTTATATTTAGATCTCTATTTTCATTTCTGCTTAGAGCAATAATTTATTCATTATTCCACTCAACGGGGATTACAGCTGAGTAAAACTTTAACTCTGTTGTCATGGAGCTGAAGGCAGCATTTGAAAGCGTGAAGTGGGATTCAATAAATATTAGTATCTGTAGCAACGCTCAGAGGAGATATGTTAAAGTATCGTATTATATGTACTACTCCTAACTGATTTTAATGCTAATTAGGCACAAGGGAAAAAAAACAAATTAAATTTGGGATAAACAAACATTGTAATAAATGTTGTCCACTAGCTTTGCTCTCTGGTATGCTGAGTTGTACAGACAAATTAGAAGTACAGTAAATTAAGTAAACTAGTTCAAGAAGTTTGAAAGTTATAGTGAAAGCTTTTTGCATGCAAGCCATCACAAGAAAAGCTAAAAAAAATTATTAACATATAGAATATAAAAAAATTTGGTGGTGCTACTCACAGTAAATAGAAACCCTTTCCTGGTTTGTAGTATTAGCAAGTCACAGACACTTTGCACTTCCCGTGCTATGTTACAGTAGATCTAAAGACAAAGCTTTTTTGTTTGTTCGGAGTGGGAAAGTGTCAGAGCTGCTGTTAGGTTATTATTGCTCTCTGGGGAGCCTTATCCTTTCTGTTTGTGGTGGTGACTATTGTCACCAGAACTGAAAGTAAGGGAAATCCAACATGTTGCGTTGCCACTGAAACAGGAAAAGAGAGGAAATCTTCTAATGGGGACACTTATTCCGGTAACGACTAAGAGGGGACTTCCCATTCTTTAGAGAGGGTTACTCACTTACTGTTTTGTATGTGGGACGGGAAGTAAAGTTAATTCAACCTGATAGAACACAGATGACCTGACAATGATTTTAACCATTCCCTTAGTTTTGGTTTTAAATATACTTTAATATTCTCTAAACTAGGGATGCACTGGCACCGTTTTTCTTCGGTACTCACCGATACTGAGTACCAAGTACTAGTGCCGCCTGTCCCGATTATCAAGAAGTGGGCCGGCGGATCATGCCCCATTGACTGGCTTCCTGATTGCCTGTGAAGCCCGTGTTCTAGCAAAAGAACAACGACTTCACTTTTTGAGGCTGCCTGGCTTCCTGACCAATCAGGAAGCCGGACGTCAAGTCTTGAGGTGCCGGCTTCCTGATTGGTCAAGAAACCAAGTTGCCTAGCAACAAGTGAAGCTGGCTTCCTAGCCAATCAGGAAGCCGGGCAGCACATCATGACCTGCCCCCAACTTCCTAATTGGCTAGGAAGCCAGCTTCAATTGATGCTAGGCAGCCGGCATCCTGACCAATCAGACCTGCCTCCTGGCTTCCTGATTGGCTAGGACGCCGGCTTCACTTGTTTCTAGACAGCCTGGCTTCCTGACCAATCAGGAAGCCAGGAGGTGGGTGATGACATGCTGCCTGGCTTCCTGATTGGTAGTAAGCCAGGCTGCCTAGCAACAAGTGAAGCTGGCTTCCTAGCCAATCAGGAAGTTGGGAGGCAGGTCATAACCTAATGCCCAGCTTCGTGAGTGGAAAGGAAGCCGGCTCCATGCTTCCTCGGCACTGCCGGTCAGAGGGAGATCTCCCTCTGACCGGAAGGTCCGGTATCGGAGGTAAGTATCCTTGCATTTGGATACTAGTTTCGGTATCGCTGCATACCTACTCTAAATCAAAAAAGTACTTGCAATGGAAGAAACAAGCTTTATATTTGAAAAGAGATGTGAGCTGTGCTTTGCAACAAAGAAAGCCAAACAGAATAGGATACTCCTGTCAGCTAACAGACAGTAAGGCCAAATGGCAGGCAAAGCTTTAACAGAGGATTGGCATGACTAGGTAGGAGTTGGAGACCAAAAAAGGTTAAAGTTCAGGAAATTAAAATGTATAAAGGAGACATTTCCCTTAATTCATTGATGTGTGTCAGAAGGGAGGAGGAACAGTTTGGAGGTTTTACTGGGTCATCTTTAGTGGCCAACTAGGAATGTGCAGCTAGAGCAAAACGTTCTGCACATGTGTACCTATGTTTGACTTAGAGGGCACATTAAACCGAATTAGGCCTGCAACTAAGACTAATAGCCCCCAGTGGATTCAACCCCAGCTGCTTTCGCTAAAGCCTATCTCAAGGGAAAACTACCCTAGGCTACCTCTACCCTGTAAAGTTTAAATGCTCGTTTCCAGGGGTATTGTGTAAAGGACTTTTACTTACTTGATCTACTCTCCCCCAGCTGTCAGCGCTCCCCTCGCTCCCCTCTGGCCTGACTTGTGGACTGTCCCTCGGTGTCCATGCATATAATTCAGGGCAATGATGTCAGCAGGCCTCTGACCACTAGAGCGAAGGGGGAAAAGACTATGGGCACCTGTCTGGGAGCCAGCGGGAGTTATTTTAATTAAAAGTCCTCTACACTATAACCCTAGCTAAAAATAGGCAGTTAACTCTTGCAGTGCAGGGGTAGCCCCACTGCACGGGTAGTTTTTTTTTAACCTATAGATAGATTTAGTAGGGGGCCCAAGGGTAAGACCACCTCTTCTTCCTAAGTGTGTGGAATTTGTAATTTGGAGTAGAGACGCACTCGGCAGCAGCACCTGGGATACTCTAAAGGTAGGGAGTCAGTGAGAATGTGAGCGATGATTTGTTTGCTTCGGGTTACATGTAGTTGCTTTAACCAGTTGACATCCGCGGTGTTAAACCCCCTTCCCATCCAGGCCATTTTTCAGTATTCAGCGCTGCGGTACTTTAACTGACATTTATTCCGTCATGCAGCGCTGTACTGAAATGAATTTTATACCCTTTTTTGGGGACAGGTAGAGCTTTCTTTTGGTGGTATTTATTCACCACCAAAAGAAAAATTTTATTTTTTTACTATATTAAGGAAAAATCACCGAAATTTAAAAAAAAAAACAGTTTCCCCTATATATAAATCTGTCAAAAAATGCAATGCAATATGGCGACCTGGAGGCGTTCTGTACAGAATGCCCTTAAAAATGTCACTTCCTGTCATTGGCTGACTGATTTTCCCAGAAGTTAGCTCTAACATACAAATGCAACTTTAGGCATCCTTTGCATAGGAATTTCATTCAGGATTCAGTTTGGAAAGGACATGCTGTAACAAACAGTCTTTTCTTCAGAACAGAAACAGGAAGGGAACTGCAACAAAGTTTGCTAAAATCCTCATAATGTACACAGATCACCCAGAGGGGGATTTTTTCAATGAAAGTGGAGTTACTCTTTAATGCGGAGACCTCACACTGTAGAAGATATATAGAAGAACATTTTATGTAAAACTTAATCATAACATTTAGAAAAGTTGGGGTTTTTTGGGCAGCCGACTGACAACTTACAAACCAAACATTTGTTTAGAAAATATAATTTTATTTGATTAAAAAGTGAATAGAACAAGTGAGAGATGAAGAAAAAGAAAAAGAAAAGGGAAAGAATTGAGAAGAAGAGACTGGGGAGAGATAAGGTGGAGATCTCTGAGCATCAAGATGGAGAGGGAATGAGAGTAAGGAAAAGAAGAGACAAGGGAGCGTGGGATGCACACATAATAAATCTTAAAAAGATATAAAGCAATCCAGATTTGGGAGCCAGTAAGGGTCCCATCGAGAAGACTTTCACATATGAATTGCATTCATAATGGCTCTTTGAACATGTATGAAGATATAGATCGAACATTTCATGATATACATTTAATATCTATCATCAAACTTTCATTATATTTATTTTGATCCATAAATTGTTCCATAAATGGTTACAAATGATACATATTGGACCGAAATTGGTAGGTTGGCCAAGAAACCATAAATAGTAGACATTTGTACATTGCATATATTTTTTCATTGATGTGAAATGGAAACTGTGACAGAAATATATGAGGAAGAGATCACTGGAATACGACAAGGTGCGGGAAAGGAAGAAGGAAAACGGAAACATTTCCCACACTCTCTCTCAATGTCAGTGGGTCGCCGCGAAGTCCAATCAACGGATCCCACCGAGAAGAGAAGGTGGGAACCACTGTATGGAGTCCGCCACAGCCCACAGACCAAAAATCCCCAAAGGGAGTGAAAAGATTCTATGAAAAATATTTCTTTATAGAAAATAGTACACATAGATGTATCCATACAAATATGACCATCTATATCTACTGGCTTAACCCATAACAGCGGTACAGTCCGAACAGTGGAGTACATTCGATCTCCGATGGAGAACACTGTACACAGATCACCCAGAGGGGGATTTTTTCAATGAAAGTGGAGTTACTCTTTAATGCGGAGACCTCACACTGTAGAAGATTTATAGAAGAACATTTTATGTAAAACTTAATTCGCTTTCCATAAAACCACATGTTAATATTTTTTACACAGTAACCGTCCCACAATTCCACAGAACATCAAGGTTAATTCAGCATCTGTTTACATTATGTTATCAGACACTTTAGACTGGGGAAAGGCAGATGAAAGGTTGACCAAAGTGAACTTCAGTGTGAATATTGAACAGCAAGTCAGCATTGTGTAAGAATATGTAGGCACAAAATAACATTATCTCACATAGACAGTAATAATTTAGATGTACTGTAGTAATGGAATCCTTATGTTTATGTATGAACTTGTTATATATGCTGGTCTTTTAACCTAAACTGTGCCACACAATCTAGATATTGTTCACTTATCCATTGAAGTACTTGCATTTTTTATATCGTATAAATTATGTGACATTATCATGGCTGCTGTATTTCCTTTGTCACCACAATACTTATATAGTGGCATTGCACCAATCTGCCATATTGGACCTAATGATTCAAACTGTTGGATAGAAATACTGTCATTTATCATAGGCTTCCTTCATGTTCTACCACAAAAAAAAGAGAAAATTAATGGTTTTTATAAGCATTATAGCTTGGAAAAATGTATGTTGCCAACAGCACAAGTTAAGTAAGTTGCCTCTAGTAATAAGTATACTAGGTGTGGCTGACTGCAGCTTACTTTAAAAATGATACCTTTATTGAAGCCAGATACTACACAGTGCTGTATTTCTAGTGCTGCATGAATTCGATAACAGGGATAATACCAGAAGCGGCAACAGTGATTCAGCTGCTCCAGTCATATACAGTACCCTCCCTCTCCCCTCCTCCATTCACAAAAAAGCCTTGTATTATTTTTATAGAATAAAAGGCATTCTGTGAATGGAGGAGGGGTGAGCAGGGACCGATATATTGCTGAATCTCCCCTTGTCCAGTCACAGAAAACCGCCAGTACACCTACTGGTTGCACTGTGGTCCCTGGACTAGACTGGAGTATAGTGAATTTTTACTGAGCTTCGTAAATAAGATGAAATTGTGTTCACATCAATCATCCAATTATGTGCTAGCAAAAATACTGTTTTTTTCTATTTTGATTTCCTTTGTACAATACTGGTGTTTGAAGTGAACACAGCTTCTTCTTATTTACTATCATTCACTTTGCAAAGTAAACATGCACTATATAAATCATACAACCTTTTTGCTAAGCAAACAGCGACAACTCCATTGCTAAATCAATTCAAGTGTTTTAATCTGTTTAGGATGTTGAGGCTGATTTACTAAAGCAACTGAGCATGTTCACACAATACAATAACTTGTGTGAAGAGTTATTTTAATTATCCAATCATGTGAAAAAAAGATCCTTGTTTATTTATTTTATCTGCACATGAATGGATAGATGAAGTGAATATTCACACAATATATTTTGTGAATGTTTTAAACTTCTTTAAGTAAATCAGCCTCATTGTCTCCGAAGGCAAAATTATTTATTTCCTTGCCTGTAACTTGCATTAACCTTGATTTAATTTTACATACCTAGAGAACATTTGTTTGTCATCTCCAAGCCTGAAACATTTTAATTTGGTACTATTAATTTAATAAATCTAATATACAGCTTGCTAGATACATGTCAGTTAAGAGACAGAAAAAGTTTCCTGCTGTGTAGAGGCAGAGGCAACATTGGATTAGTCCAAACTCCAATAATATTCTTAAGATGAGCTTTATTGTGGTTAAACATTCATAATTGTGTTTCGTGGCTATCTGTCACTTTATCAGTATTAGGGGGTCTATTCACTAAGCTGTCGTAGGCAGCCGAGTGAATGACCGACCTGAAGTGAATGTTCGGCTATTCACTTCAGGCTGGTACGGCTGATTTCAGCCGTACATCGGCTGAAATCAGCCGTACATCGGCTTGCTTCACATGGCTTCGGGTCGGCCGAACATGCTCAGCCGAAGTGCAGAAGGAGAACCTCTGGCAGGCTACTTACTGCTGTTCGGCCTATTCTTATAGATGCCGAACAGCAGTGAGTGAATAGCCGAATGCCGCTGAGCGGCATTCGGCTCGGCTGTTCTGCTCTGTCCCTCAGAGGGGCCGAGCAGAACAGAAAAATAGTAAAAACAGTAAAAAAAAAAGTAAATAGAAAACGATTGTGCGGAGCTAGCAATTACAGCTTGCTCCGCCCAACAGTTTTCTATTGTCCAGCGGTTCTGCTGCCGTCAAAAAAATAGAAAAAAAAAACTCTCCGTGGCGCTCTGGGAGTCTCCTGCTCCCGGCCGTCCAGGAGAGAAACACTTTTTTCTTTTTTTTTCTTTATTCTGACACAAAACAATTTTTTTTTTGCCCATTGGAATGCATTGCTAGATTCCTATTGGCTATTTCAATTTGCAATAGCCAATAGTAAACTAGCATTGTACCCGCCCTCTGCTGATGGACCTGATGGAGAACTGCAGCAGAGGGCGGGTACAATGCTAGTTTACTATTGGCTATTGCAAATTGAAATAGCCAATAGTAATGTAGATCAGTGATCGCTGAGTGTTTGTACATAATTGAGGACCTGGTATGTATACTATATCCTCAATTATGAATGAATGGGAGTGATCTATATCCCCTCCTGTTCATTAATAATTGTAGTTATAGTAAACATACCATGTTATCAATGAACAGGAACACTCATAAAGGATTCCTGTTCATTGATAACAGGGGACACAGAAAAAGAGATTGAGGACTTTGTGTCCTCAATCTCTTTTTCAATTTTTAAAGGGAAATATCAGGGGTCTGTTTAGACCCCCAATATTTCCCCGAAGCCCCTAAAAGTAAAGTAAAAAAT
>NW_017309503.1:29924-63792 GCF_000935625.1 Nanorana parkeri
AAAGTAAAAAATAAAAATATTTAATAAAAAATTAATTAATAAATAAAAATTAATTTAAAAAAAATGAAAAAGTTTCTAAAAAAAATAAAATATTAAAATTTGAAAAATTAAAATAAAAACATGTGTGTGTGGGGGGGAGGTGCAGGGTACAGTTCCAGTGGTTGTTTATATAATGGGGGGGGAGGGGGCAAAAAAGAAATTCTGCCCCGGGCGCCCAGAACTCTGGTTACGCCACTGCTACTGGATAAAATAAGATTAACATTTGGAATCAAATTCTTCTACAATCATATATGAGGTTTTTTAAAGAGTGCTTCTTGCACTTTTTAAATATGTTTTTAATAAAATAGTGAAGTGTTAAAGACTCTCATGTTTTTATTGCTGTCTATTACCCTATTTTGGGCAACTTACTCTGCCTATTTGTCTTGGTGACTACTGTGCGTGACTAAAAATGAGGGAAAATCCAAAATGTTAAATTGTCACAAGAGGAGGAATAGAGAAATCTTAAATGGGACACTTGTTACAATTATTTATTCATATAGCACCAACATATTTCCCAGCGCTGTACAATCATTTAGACAAGACAAATAAGAAACAATGACAAGCATCATTGACATACAGAAACAGTAGGTGAGGAGGACAATGCCCCAATGAGCCAATGACAACTGTCTAAGAGGGGATTTGCTTCACTTTCCAGATATTTCCTCGCGTATCCTGTTGCGCCCAGCAGACATGAAGTGAAGGGAAAGCTAACCAGTAGGACACAGATGGTTTAAATTTAAAAAATTGTTTTACCCTTCCCTACACCATCCAAAAATAAAAAAACAAAAAACATTTTAGTTTAGAGATACTGTAAGCCATGCCTCATATATTTATTCAAATGTGTTAAAGCATCTTTGACAAATTTCTTTACCCTAATTCAGAATTGTAAAATTGATCTAAACCTCATTGCTAAAATCTTTGACATGTTAAAGTGTATGTAAAGGCAAAACAATGGGGTCTATTCACAAAGCTGCCGAAGGATCTGGCCGTAGCTTCGGGCGATCCTTCGGCTGGCTTCGGCCCCAGGACCCCTTCGGTTCAATTTTGGATAGAATGGGGAAGGGTTAGACCCGCTGTCTTTGTCCCGGTTGTAGAGAGTCACCCCTCCATTTGTCCTGGTGAATTAATGGAAAAATCCACAAATTTAAAGTTGCCACCAGAGGAAGAAGTGAGGCAAAATTTTCCAATACTAATGCTCGGTTAAGTGAGAACTATCTATGAAGGGAATTTCCTGTTGCATCTCCAAGTCAGGAATTCAACGGAAATCTCCTTAATGGTACACAGGCAGCATAAAATAACCTGATAGGGGTTTAAGCTCTTTCCTACTACAGGGTTTAGATATATTTCAAATATTAACATTACATTAATTTACAGTGTATGTTCTTATTGTATGTGATATTTTAGTTAAATAAAGGCTCTTTGATTTTGCATTTTCTAACTTTATATTAGTGCTATTATTTTATCTACTAGATCTATTTGTTTAACAAACATAGATAATTTATGCATTTCACAGTTCTAATAAATCTCTGATCCTCCCAACTGCTTTCATACCTTAACCTCATGTTTGCTCAAGAATTAATTAGGTTTTGCCTGGAATTACTAGTAGATAGTATTAAAAATGTGTCAGTGTGTAGCCTATCCTGAGTACAAGCCAAACATTTCTGGTTTGAATTATAACAGTAGCAGAATGGATTGACATGGACTTGACATCATTCGAATAAAAAATAAAGCAATGAACCTTGGTAAATTTGTCCAACACTGATTAAAATGTATATTATTTTTCTTATAATTATACAATGCAATACAATTTTGTACAGCTGCATCACATAAAGTCATGGATACTCTCCAGTCTTGTTCCCATTCGCTTGTTTGTTTTGTGAAATGTGTTTATGACAGATATCCAAAGCTTTCTGGCATTCTATTTTGCCACTGCAGGATGTAACACGGTGTTCTGAAATAATAAGATTATTTAGAAAACAATCAGTACATGCTCTGTCAATTAAAAGGCATGCAGGGAATTTGAAACATGGAAAAGAATTAGAAAGACTTGAGACAGTAGTTCACGTTAAACATGAATTTAACCCAAACCTTTTTATATTGAGTATAGTAAAGGCAGGGTTTGATGCCCTGCCAAGAATTTTTTGTTTTCTGCCGACTCCAGCATAGACATATCAAAAACCTTAGCTGCTACCACGGCAACCACTTTTCTTTTGTGAGCTGAAATCCCTGGTTCCTCTCTCTGGAGTAATTAGTCTTCTCGTGGACTTCCATAGGCATTTTTTTTTGAAGAAGAAGAATGTAATCCAGAAATAAACCCAGAGACTTCAGCTCATAGCAGCTATGTCCTGGTGATAAGTGGAGAGAGCTCTCCAATAATGAAAATCCACAGATGCATTTGTGTTAAAAATAAAAAAAATGTTTAACTGAGCTATAAAAGCAACATATTTGTTTATAATTGGACAGCCCCAATTAGAGTATAATTACAGCTTCCAAAGACAGTATTTTAATGGCAGTTGCAGAATCACACAGTTGGGTTTCCCAACACACCAGCATGATAGGGACCAGATGCCCTTACACAGTATGTTGGCCCAAGGTACTCAAGAAATGTCAGAATGAGAAAAAAATCCCCAGGATGGTTGTACCCTTTGTATGTATGCCCATGCTAATCTTTGAAGTTTAACCTAAATGTACCTTCAAGAAGTGCCGCACTGCTGGCCTTGGTAAAAACTAAAAGAGCTGCTGTTATAATTAGCATGCAGGCAATGGGACATTTTAGTCATTCAAGCAAATATTTTTGGCAGCAGTAACTAAAACAAAGAATCTAAACAATGTTAGAATTATTCAGATGCTGGTGCATAAAAATTAGATCAAATGGCAACAAGAAAATCCTAGGAATTTACTTGGATTGTAATTTAAAATAAACTATACACATTACTTCACATTTTCTTACAAAAATCAATTCCCTTGAAACTGTATTTACCACCATTTCTGTGTGGATGTTTCCAGCAAGTGCACATGCTACCTTTTAATGAGGGGATGAGTAGTGTGAAAAATAACTTCTTGAACAAACTGGCACATTCATATCAACAATCATTTTCTAAACTCTGTAACAGAATGCATATTCATCAGTATTTCTTTTAGAATGATTGATTGCTATTTACTGCGGCTTTAGAACTGTGCAAGGGGTACAGCAGATACACCTACATACACTAATATTTCAAAACCTGTTCAGGGGCAACTTTATTTTATTAGTAATGGTCCATTTTTAGCACAACTAATTGCATGATGTTTGTATGTAGATAATGGTTTCTTCCAACATAATCTTGGGTACTTAAGAGCATTGTCTAACTCTAATGTTTAAGTCTATTTAAGCCCAATTAATAAAATCTCATGAACGTTTTAAAATGATAATGTAATTGTCAATATTTTTAAATCTGTAGCTTTTATTAAAAAAATACTTGATAAATCTACTGTGTCCAGGCACTGATAAATCTACTGTGTTATGGGACGTACAGGCACTTCCTGTGACAACGTTCTGTCCCTGTCTCCCAATTGTGCCCCTGCATTATCAACCTGTTAAGGGCTTCTGTTGGAGACTACAAGTGGCTGTTTAAGCATATATCACACAGTCATGATTTACTATTGTAACCATCACGAAAACCATTCTGAGAAATGCCATGCAACCATCACTGGAGTGCATGCAAGCAGACAAGAAAAGGTTACAGTGAGATGCAACAAAGGCAACAAAGGCTGACAAATATAACTATTTAAAAAAAAAACAATGGCAATTGTTTATGATTGATATTGTGTTAAATGTGTTGCAATGACAGATCAGCATCCTGAAACAATGACAACTTGGCTCCGCCTAGTTGTTATTCATTGGCCGGGACCTGCTAGAAGACTCTAGCAGGTCCCGGCCAATAATTTCCCAATTGTTTCTTTCTATTTTTTTATTTCTTATTTTTCTTTTTTCAATTATGTTTTTTCTTTTTTTCCTTTACTTTTTTCAATTATCTTTTTTTTCCTTTTCTTTTTTCAATGATCTTTATTTATTTATTTTTCAATTATCTTTTTTTTTCCTTTTTTTAAATCTTTATTGTTTTTTTAAGATTCATCATTTATTTACCTTTTCAAAAAAAAAAAAATTCTACTTCTTTTTTTTTACTTTTTGCACTATTTTTCTATTCTGCTCGGTACAACGGAGGTAACCAAACAGCGTTCAGCTCACTTCACTTTGGGTCGGTTGTTCACTCGGCTGCCTTTGGCAGCTTTGTGAATAACCCTTTAAATGTCATTCAGTTAAGATTCACACATTTTTAAGCCTTGTATATGGGTACATGTGCACACATGTAAAATAAAATCTACAATATAAACATGTGAACAGGTGTAGGGAAATAGAATAAATGCTGCCTTTGTGCCATCATAAATTTTAGGATACATTAAAGTGTAAGAAAGTAGTATTTTTTACCCCAAAGATACCTTTCCCGGCAGTAACATACAGGTAAGAATATGCCATCAAAAACAAGCACGCAAATAAAGTTTTTCTAAATAGTGGACTTACATTTTATAAATTATCTTTCTAATCTAATTTTTTGCGTAAAGTTTGGAAACACAATTATGACTATGATTTGAGTTGAGTAGCTCTACTCATTAATGGCTTGCATCCTGTTTGGTGACTAGAAACAACATTTACAAATCACAGATATCAAGAAAAATGCAGTTTTCCTCAATCGGCACATGAAGCAGCAGAAATATAAAGAAACAAACAATATCATTTCCTCAAAGGTTTATATTTTCTGCTTCAATAAATGCACTGTAACATTTGCCATAAGAAAGAGCACGCATCGGCTAGAAAGCACATGCTAGTGGAAATATAAAGTACACTAGTTTCTGCATTCTTAATCATTCTTCAGCAATCTTAATGGTTTAAAGTAAAAATCCAAAAGGGTAGATGGTGTTAACTTTGGAAATACAACTGAGAATAGGAAGATAAAGAAGAAACAGTAGTAAAGTACTTGTTCAGATAGTGTTACATACAATGATAGTCAGGTTTTTAATTTATATGTATTATTCTCTTTACAACAGACATATCAAAGAAACAATACTGTTCAGATTATGCAGCGTTACGTAATAATAAAACACTACTGGTTTTTTTCGTTGTACAGCAAATATGTCAGGGAACTGCTTTTAATAAGGCAAATAAGTCATTTCTAGTCTAAGTGAATGCTAAATGCACAAAGAAATAGAGCTACCTTTTATGACTTCTACCTTTTAAAATTGTTTTTAGAACTGTTAATTGTAGTAGGTAAGCAAGATTTTTAGTGTAAAGTAATGTTAAAATGAGTAAAAGTTGGTCTCTTTTACATCATTGTACAAAGTCCTCTGTAGATATTTTGTCCTGCCCTGTTATGTGGCCATTCAGTATAATGATGCTTATGGAGATCAACAGTATGTTAAAGGACAGGCATTTAATGAAATGAAAACAACAGGGGTCTATTCATGAAGCAGCCAAACGATCTAGCCATAGCTTTGGCTGATCCTTCGGCTAGCTTCAGCCCCTTTCACTATAGCCCGTACAGCTCCTGAAGTCGGCCGAGTGGCTCAGCCGAGCCGAAGGTGAAAGCCGAAGCTGGCCGAGCTAGTTTCGGCTAGCTTCGGCCCCAGGACCCCTTCGGCTCAGTAGCCGAGCGGCTCAGTCGAGCCGAATGCATATGGCTTCGGCTCAGCTGAGCCGCGCTGAAAGCCGAAGCTGGCCGAGCAACCGGCCATTGGCCGGCCAACAGCCTGCTTCTGACAGCTGGGCGGAGCCAGCCGTGATCTTATGACTGGCTCCGGCCACTTACAGAGAGATCAGCGTCCCTGGTTACCAGCTAACCAGGGACACTGATCTCCAGACAGCCCAACTCTCCCGGGCGCTCCGGTAGTCTCCCGGCCGCCCAGGAGAGAAACACTTCTTTTTCTTTTCTTTTTTTTATTCTGATATGGAGCCGTTGGCTGTTGTCAGAAAAAAATAAAAAAAAATAGCCAATAGCAAACTAGCTATTGCACCCGCCCTCTGCTGCTGTCAATCAGCAGAGGGGACCTGAAGCTCTCCATCAGGTCCCCACTAAGGCGGAGCTAGCTGTCACTGCTAGCTCCGCACAATCGTTTTAGATTTATTTTTCTACTTTTTTAACTATTTTTCTGTTCTGCTTGGTCCCACAGATGTTTGGCATCTATAAGAATAGAACGAACAGCAGCGAGTAGCCTGCCAGGGGCTGGATCGCTGAGTCGAACTCCTTCTGCACTTCGGGTCGGTCAAACATGCCGACCATGTTCGGCTGACCCGAAGCCACCCGATGTACGGCTGATTTCAGCCGATATACGGCTGAAATCAGCCATCCCAGCCTGAAGTGAATAGCTGAACAGCGTTCGGCTCACTTCGCTTCAGGTCGGCCGTTCACTCGGCTGCCTACGGCAGCTTAGTGAATAGACCCCATTATATCATCAATCATATCAGCAGTGTCGGCAGGCTGAGAATAAAATGCAAGCAGGGCCCCCCACATTACCCAACCTATTTGTTTTAGTAAAGATGACGTTGCCCTTTGATTGTGTACTCACTGAAAATACATGATGGTTTTCTGTGTTCAGTTTAAATATTCAAACATGTGCTAGCAACAATCATGTTTGTTTAATTTTCTACACAAATGATTGGGTATTCAAAGTGAACACACATTCATCTTTTTAGCCAGTATTTACTGCGCAAAGTGAACATACGTTTCCTTAGTAAGTAAACCTCAAATAAGGTTGACCGCCCAGCGATGCTATATAGGTGGGATACAAAAAAAATCAGTTTTTATGTTATATAAGATATATTGTAAGTAATATATTAAAAATATATACTTACAGCAATGAATTCCGTTTTTTTCAGCTGTTATGTGTTTTGGCTAGCTAAAACCCCCAAAACAGATATTAGGACTAAAAGCAAGGAACAGCAGCATACATTTACAACCCTTAACTCTACTGTTGTAACAAAGTTAATTTCTATCAAGTTAAAACCTGTCTAAGCAGATGTTTTTTCATGGGCTGCAAATACATATGGCTCTTTGTGTTCTAAAAATGTCTTCAGCAAGTAGCTGCAGCTGCTGACATCTGTGTGTGTTTACGACTACAATTGTCAAAGAAACTCCACTCTTTATAAACTACTCATTCACTGCTTAAGGTTGATATATGTTCTAAATAATTATCTTAATAGATTCATACAACTTTTATAACTAAATGAAATGTTCTGTATCTTTTATTTTAGTATGTTCCCTACTTTAATAACAGTATTACGCTGAATATATGTTATATTGTTTTATTTGGGAAAAAACTGCCTCCAGGTTTAACATGTAATATTTTCTTTTCATTTATCTATCTTTTTTAACAATTTTTGCTGTTATTTTTTTTTTTTTAAACGTAGGCAAGGGTAATTAATTAATTTATTCTTTAATGATCAAATTCTTACACATTCCCAGAGTTTGTCCCACATAACATACTACAACCGCTTGCACCTTGTATCTGGTTTTTTACTCTGTAGACATATAGTACATTTGTTGAAGGTCTTTAGTAGGCTCATCCATTGAAATCTAACATGAATTGTTCACATGCATTTAATTAGAAGTTAACATAATACTGATCCAAAGTTAAATATATTTATGTGGCAAAAAGGTGGTGAAAACTTTGGAGATATTTTGGTCACTTATCTAATTGGTCAGTGGTTCAGACGGAGCTTTTGTGGTGGTCTGGGGAGAAGGGTCTCACTGGTTTAGTTGGCGATCGTCAGATAAAGAGTATAAAAACTGTAACAATCCAAGGAGAATATGCGACTTCCTATGAATCTCAGCTGCGCATGACAGTCATGAAAGTACTGAGTACATCAAATGTCTTTTACATGTTACTTACTGTAATCCATGGTAGTTTCCCTTCTCTTTGCTGCTCTTCCTTTTAAATCCTCATGTCTTCTCATGCTTGGGGAGAACTTCCCTTTGCAGCTGACTGCCTTTTCCTGTAGTGCTAGCTCAGGTTGCAAACTTACACACAGACACCATGTAGCCATTCCAGAGACAAGGCAGTCTGCTGCAAAACAGAAGTTCTGCCCAGCATGAGAAGAGATACGGATTTAAAAGGAAGAGCAGCAAAGAGAACAACCATGGATTACAGTAAGGCACACATTACAGTATTGTTTTATGTTAAAAAATCTGAGGGTTTAATGTCACTTTAATTAATGGAAACAGTGAATGCAACTGTGTTTTCCTCCATAAGTTACTTCACTTTAGAAAGGCATATAAATTATTTGGCAATAAATAATGAATACTTGTAAATTAAAGAAAACAATTGTCCAGCAGAGGTTACTTCACTTCAGAGAGGCAAAGGTCATTAGTTTTCAATAACAATTATTTGTAATTAAAGAAAAAGATACTTGCTGTTCAGTAGTAAGTTTGATGAGACAACATGTAGAGAGATGCAGTTTGGGTGGCGACTCCAATCCTTGTTTCGTGAGGATGAAATTCAAGCTGCTAATGGTGGTTGCTATGGGAGATCCCAACAGGAGACTATTTGTTTTGTATAACCGTAGCAAAATGTACAAGCTGGCTGCTGTTATCCCAGATGGAAGTCCCAGAGGGTTTAACAGCATGCAGAGCATTGAGATAAAGAAGCTGAGACCTGGATAGTGTTTTATGGAAAGCTTCCAGTAAATAGTAAAGTCCAGGATGGAGAGTGGGAAGGATCCGTTTAACTGCAGAGTATATGATGGAGAGAGGCAAAGATTTCCTTAACAGCAGCGATCAGCATGGAGAGTGGAGTAGAACCTGTTTGTCCGGCGTCTGCGTTCATTGCAGGAACACCGGACAATTGAAACTCGTGGTTTAAGCCGATGAGCAGGGAGGAGCTGCATGACGTTGATGGAGAGGAGGAGGGGCTGCCCTCCGTGTTCGGGACGCCGGAAAGGTAAATCTGTTACAAAGAGAGAACTTGACCTTGACCTTGTCCCTCTTGTCCTTGACCTTGGAGAGTTTTGCAGATCCTAAAATTGAATCGCAAAAATGGAGATGAGCGCATTGAATCGGATACTGGGCAATTCGAGGGCAGTGGCAGCTACGCGTGGTCCGGATTGGTTACAGCAACAGCACGATGGAGTTCTAACCACTGCCACAGCTCACTTTCCTGCAGAGATGGAGGCATCGTGTCCTCGGAGGGCCAGGCCTCCAGAGCGCTTCACCCCCCCTTCCTCACCCAGGGCTCAGCGCCGCATTGGGAGCCCCATTAGGGACCCTCCAGGCTCACCAGTGAAGCACAAACCTGCTTGTGCAGTACCTCGTACTGTCCCCCTCCTGTGAAGCCCTCGTCTTGTGAAGTGCTGTGCTCCTCAACCTTTCAGCTACTGGCTTTTTATTGAGAGAAAACTGGCCTAAAACTTTGGAAGCGCCACCCCTTTCACCTTTAGAAAAATGCAATACATTTCACTTTCCCACCTCTAGGTGGCAGCGTTGTACCATGAATTGCCATCAGTAGTCCAGATTTGATTTGAATCTTTACCAGGCTAGGTGTGACTGTTTACGATCACCATCCCATTGTATACGAATCAATACAGGACAAGCTACACCATTGTGAAAAACCAGTTTGGTTTGTTTAGGTGGCACCTTCCATTGTATGAACCCAGTTTTCTATCAACAAACAAACAAAACCTCCGTCTCTATTGCAAATCTATGTGTGTCTGAAAAAGTCCACTAAGATATATCGCAACACATTCCGCCCTGGACTATTTCAGACACCACACAGGAAAAATGAGTGTACCCTAACCACTAATGACACTCATACCAAACATTCATTCACAATGGATACAACAACCCCCCCAAGTTCCTCTACTAAAGAGGTGTTTCAGTCTTTTGGCAAAGTTCATTAGAGAAGGTCCAGTCTTGTAGGCTTATTCTCCTCAGTTCCCGTGGTCTTCCTCTTCTCTTCATCCTGAAGCCAATTTCTCCATGGGTCAAATCGGAGACAGCCTATGCAGTGGAAAACAGAGTGGGTTATCTGTTCCTTCCAACAACACAAAAAACAGTAGACCCCGACCCTTCCGCTACAATCTCTCCTCTAACTGGCTTCTTGCCTCTCTCTCTCTAACTAATACTTTGCCAACTGTTTGTACCCATTTGTGATCCTCCCAAAGAACATCAATAGGGAGGAGAGGAAATATACTGATATTTCCCAGTGTCACATTACAATTTATCTTGGAAGGTTTGAAGATATAGAGCTTCACTTTCCACTCTGACTGAGAAGTGTCAACTAACCAGTCAGAGTCCCAATCACTATCCTGAAGCTCATCTGCCAATGCAAATATAACTTCAAACCTTCCTGCCAGATCTCCTCTTATTCCTAGATAGGCCTCAGCTTCAGACGTATCAGAAATTGTTTCGATTTCATGGGAAGCAGTGATCTGGTAAGCATTAGGACCCGTTCTTTTAGGAACATCATGTAAATACTGTATTCTGCACTCCAGCTGTGCAACCTGTGCTCCAGCCCCCACTATCCTCTCATATGGTGTGCATTTGGCCATAGGTCTAGAATTTAACAACAGAATTGCCTGTATAAGGACCCGATCCCACCCCCTCAGCTTGCGTATCTGGTCCTTCAATAGCCCGTTGTATTTTTCAATTAAACCAGCCACCTGTGAATGGTATGGGATGTGGCACAGCCAGTACACTCCAGAATCTTTGGTCACCTCTGTAGATCCAGTAGAGTGCAAGCTTTGAACTTCCCTTGGGTAGCCATAGGCCACAGTGATCTTCTGGAGCAAATGGAGCATTGCAGCTTCATCTGCTCGCTTACAAGGTCGGGCAAACAAAAGTCCTGAATAGGTGTCAACTGTAGTGCAACAATATCTCAGTTCATTGTTTCCCCCGGGGCAGGGGAGCGATGAAGTCAATCTGCCAAATCTCTGCAGGCCTCTCACCCCTCTTAATGGTCCCGGTAGAATACTTCTGTAATGGCCATTGTCGCACTTCTCCACACACTGTACAGTTTCCTATCACAGTCTTTATCATATCCATGGTTATGGGCAATCCTCTTCGCTGCTCAAAGTTCTGCCCCAAATGTCCTAATTGCTTGTGGGCCCAGTTGGCCAAGTTCATCAAAACTGGATCAATTGGCACAACTGCAGCCACCTTTGTAATCTCATTCTTCCGCAAACTGCAGGATCTGGTATCATCCTGCTCAACTACATCCAGCTGAAACTGTTCTCCTGCTCTCACGAGTCTCAGTCCTTTGTGCTGAAAAGTGACTTCTTTAGCAGCAAGGAATGCGTTCTGCTGTTCAGAATCACATGAAAGCTCAGTCTTTTTCCATGTCCCATTGCATATGGGCCTCAATATCAGTCCAAGATGTGGGATGAACGATTTCCATAATCCCACGACTCCAATTAATTTCTGGGCTTCCTGTTTCAAAGTAAGAGGTGACAATCCCTGCATAGTTTGCACAACTGTTTCTGGAATTTTCCTCTGTAGCCCAGTCCACATCATTCCCAAGAATTTCACCTCTGTCAGTCCATGGCAAATCGTTGGTGAATGAAGATATCCTTGAGGAAGCACGGTGAAAGTGTACTGGTGGCCGTTCCACACAAAGGCAAACTGATCTTGACACTCCGAGTCTATTGGGATTGAAAAGAAAGCATTAGCCAAATCTATCACAGCATGATATTCTCCTGCCTCTTTCACCGCCCTTACCAGATACGCTTTGTGTGGATACCCTAATATGAATGTACCGCGTTCAGTCTGGATTGACTGACCTTGCAGTACATCCATACCAAGAATATTTTCAGGCAATTCTGACACTAAAACATTTGTCCAAAATCCCGGTCCCTTTCCAATAGCCAGTTTCACACGTGTCCTAATTGCTGGTGGGGTCTGACCTCCCAAACCTTCTACATAAATCACTTCTCCTGTGTGATGGGAGGGATTACCATGTAAAAGTGTAACTTCAGCTCCAGTATCTACTAAAGCCATTACATGTATGGGAGAAGAGCACTTCCCCCAACATACAGTGACAGGTACAAATGGCCTTCCCTTTACAAAGGATAAGGAACCCCCCAGTTCCCCTTCCTGAGACTCTCTAACTCCTCCCCAGGGTAAAGGGACTTTTGTTTGGGTTCCTACACATTTCTGGGAATTACTTTGGGACTAATGGGAGGGGTCTGCTCTATCTCATCTGATCCTAGGCTAATGTTGTCATCACTAGTGGTGTTTCTAACCCTTGCAGATTTCCCCGCTAATTGTTTCCACCGCTTCATCAATTCCACAGTAGAAACCCCATCTATCTCATCTCTGGGTACTCCTGCCTTCAATAAGTCCACCCACATTTGCCTTCTAGGGATAACTATTCTAGTTTCCTCTGTACCTCCCATCTCCCTTCCTGACTTCCCAGTCTTCTCTGTCTTTCTCTGCTTCCTTTCCCCCTGTCTGGCTGTAACCTGATCTACGGCCCTAACAGGTTTTGTATTGGTCTCCTCTAGCTCCCCCAACTGGTTTAAAAGGGTAGTGGCTTCATGAATCTTGCTGTTTAATCCCAGGCCTCCCAGCAAAGACAACAAAGGAGCTCTGAGATTAAACGGCGCAGACCTCATCAGCTTGGAGCGCAGAGCAGACGTGAATGGTTCCATATCTGGTCCCATCCATTCCGGTATCTTAGTTAGTCCAGTTATACAGCCCATCTCACGTAACCTGGCAATACCCTCTCTTATTGTTCTCCAAGAGGAGGCATTTTCCAGGTCACTAGGATTAGCATATACCCAAACTAACCCATCTCTTACAAGGTCTAACAGTGAAAAAGTCACAGTAAACTCTAGGGCCTTACGCATGGCCTGGCACAATTGTGGATCGTGGGTTAACACTCCCATAGCCACTGCTTCCTTGCCTGACAAAAGAACACTGTCCGCCCCATCATCCCACAAACGTAGGAGCCAACTTAATAGGGGTTCCCCGGACCTCTGTTTGTATTGTTTTGCCAGTTCTTGGAGTTCAGTTTGTGTAAACTCCCTTAATTCTTCAATTTCAACATCTCTGGGGTTGCGGAAATGTACCTCCCCATCAGCAAAATCTTCTCTATCATGCTGCCTCTTCCCATGCTTAGTAATAAGAGGTCTGGCACACTTTTTCTTTCCCACTAAGTAATCAACATCATCAGTAATATCAAATGCAATCTCCTCATCCTCACTATCACCTGAGGAGAGTGCATCCTCACGATCCCAGTTATGGGATGTGACAATGGCACGCACCCTGGCTTTGCTAACAGGTCTACGGCCTTTCTTTTTCCTTAAGGCATTCATTGATCTGGTCATGAGGGCTGTACACCGCTCTTCCAAATCATCGGCCTGACTAGCAGTTGAACGTACACACTCCGAGACAACTGCTAGGTGGTCTTTTAATGCCTTAACCTCTGCCTTGTAACGTTCCTCCTGGCCGGGCCGCGTCACGTGTGCGTTCCAGCGTGGAACGCAGCAGCGGGAGAAGCCGCAGAGGGGTTCCTCCTACTTCCGGGAACGTTGGGTGCGCTCCACGCTGGAACGCGGAAGTGCGCCGCGGCCACATGACGTCACGGCCGTGGCCTATTTAAACTGAAACCGAACAATGCAGGGTGTTCACTATTGGGTTTCTCATGCCCAAACACCCTGGAACCTCGTTCTCCAAGAAGACTGCCTCGCCAGGACCTAAAGGAGGACTACCCTACTGCTGAAAGAAGTGACCCCTGTCACTACTGCTCCGCACCTAAGCGCAAGTACCTTAATGCCGATAGGGGTTTTCACTTGTATGGACTGCCTAGGGGTTTCTATCAGTAATAAGTGTATGCGTATTGCACTGGACTGCCTACCACCTATCTCATATAAGTATATATGCATGTGTGTACCTCTGGACCACCTATACCTATAAGTACTGGGAAACGTTCCACTTATAACTGTTGGCCAATCTCCACCTCTGTATAGCAGGGTGCAAGCAACCTCACCTGAAGACCCTTGATGATTCCATCCAGGGTTAGGCCCTTATTCCTCCGTCTGCATACAAATTCTCATTCCCCTCCTGTTACGGCTCATGATGCAAGAACCCCAAACTCTCCGCCTATGATTGAGGGCGACGCCTGGGGTTCGTGACTGAGCGCCGTACGGAGTCCTTTCTCGGGTTCCTCAGCTTCCGCAGTTGAGATCCTATTCACCTACTATTAACTACAAGCGGGCTGTGACATGCCTCTGCGTTCTCCCTTCTTTCTGTTTCAGTAGAGAGAGCATTAAGGAAGTACCAGCCAAGTAAGGACACTGCCTTCTTCTCTGCTTTGCTCAAACAGAGTTTAACAAAGGTATAATTTGCTAAATCATCTGAAATTTTACCACTCCATGACCTACTAAAAGGAGATGAATACTTAGCTACCTTATTTTTTCGTCTATAAGACGCCCCTATGTATAAGACGCCCCCAACTTTTCTTACCCAAAATTCCGAAATCAATATTTTAAATGGTATAATGCATTACCTCAATCACGTCATGCTCCGACATTACAGCTCCGGGCACTGGCTACACGCTCTCCCGAGCGCCGGCTGACGTCAGGTACAAAAGATTTATGATCGGATTACAGAGACAAGATAACAGTTTTCCTCCAATCATAAATCTTTTGTAACTGACGTCAGCTGTTGCTGGGGAGAAAGCTGACCTCAGGTACAAAAGATTTATGATTGGAGGAAAACTTATGCTTGTCTCTGCAATCCGTTTCACTCGTGAGGCTACGGTAGTTTGCAGTGGTATCGGCACTTTCGGCAGTTTCGCAACCTCGGTTCTCCTCTCGGCCCCCGTGTATAAGACGCCCCTCTATTTTTAGGTAAACATTTTAATGAAAAAGTAGCGTCTTATACACGGAAAAATACGGTAATTCCTTAGCAAAAGGCATCCACTGACTATCTCTGGCCCAGGCAGGCAGGTTGCACGCCCCCCCCCCGGACACCAGAAACATCTGCAGCCTTGCTAGCCCAGGCACGCGGGTTGCACGCCCCCTCCTGGACACCAAAAACATCTACAGTCTTGCTTTTCCTAAACAATTTACGCAGCATTTTCCCCAGCACAAGCAGAAAAACACTACAGAACTTTTACAACTGGGTTTAGTACAAATCCTGGCCAACACGCCCCAACTTGGATATAGTACAAAACCTAAAGACAAGTCTGTTTCAGTTGAGTCCACTGCAATCCCGGACCGAGCCCCCAAATGTAATGCTCTGGACTACAAATCCCAGAGACGTAAAGCTTATCTCAAGGATGAGCCCAGCTGTAAGCTTGGCAAAACTTTAATTTCTATTTGTTGTCTGTTCTTGCAGTAAACTTCAAGGAAACTGACCCAGTAGCATTAAAAGTACTTTACTTGGCGAAAATGCTGCGTGTACAAACTTGGTTACAGGAAAAGCAAATACATAAACAATACATACAGGCTGCTACAAACATTCACATGCACCCACTACACTTTCGTCTAGTACATGTAATTTCTAGGAGGGGAAACACTGAAAATGTACTTAGCTCAGGCTGCAGGCCCCACAAATTCCGCGATGAGCAGGACTTCTCAGCCTAGGAAAAATGGCTTCTTGTTGCAGTCTCTGCTAAATCCTTTGTATGTCCTGGTCTTGAAGCAAGTCCTCTCGTCTTGTGAAGCGCCCTCGTACTGTCCCCCTCCTATAAAGCCATCGTCTTGTGAAGTGCTGTGCTCCTCAACCTTTCAGCTACTGGCTTTTTATTGAGAGAAAACTGGCCTAAAACTTTGGAAGCGCCGCCCCTTCCACCTTTAGAAAAATGCAATACATTTCACTTCCCCACCTCTAGCTGGCAGCGTTGTACCATAAATTGCCATCAGTAGTCCAGATTTGATTTGAATCTTGACCAAGCTAGGTGTGACTGTTTACGATCACCATCCCATTGTATACAAATCAATACAGGACAAGCTACACCATTGTGAAAAAACAGTTTGGTTTGTTTAGGTGGCACCTTCCATTGTATGAACCCAGTTTTCTATCAACAAACAAACAAAACCTCCGTCTCTATTGCAAATCTATGTGTGTCTGAAAAAGTCCACTAAGATAGTGGAATAAGTTTCGTTCAATGGCACCGGGAGCGGAGCAACACAGAGTTCCTTGTCCTGGGCGGTTGTGGACACTGGTGCTGGAGTAGTCGCTGAATTGCTAATGAGATTGGTGAGTGGAGCCACATGGTCATTTTAGTCTAAGGTTTGAAGGGAATGGACGGACATGTTAAACACAGTGGGTGTCAGTATAGCAGACGTGGTTGGGACTGATTTCGTGCTTTACTTTATTAGTCTCAATCTGGTCAACGGGGTGTCTGTATCCTCAATGGATTGCATGTTAGCTGGTTTAACATTTTTCTTTAAACTTCAGGGTAGCCAGAACCATACTAAGGACTTTTTACTTCAACAGGTCATGAAGGGTTACAGGAGAGGATTAAGAAAACCAGATACTCGTCAGCCGGTATCCTTTTCAATTTTGGGTGATATTTTGCAGCAGTTGGGGTTTTTGTGCACTTCAGGGTATGAGAAGCTCCTTTTTAATGCGGCTTTTACTAAATCCTTTTTTGGTGCCTTGCGCATAAGTGAGCTGGTCAATCCCTCCAAGAAGCTACAAAGGGGGTTTGCAGGCTGGAGACTTTTTACATATGGAGGATTTTTATTAGCTTCCTGATTCAGCATTCCAAGACAGATCAAATAGGCAAAGATCCTTTTTGTCAACTTTCCAATTTATTTCCATTTTTAGGTGGCGTCTTTCGTCAGCTGGTTATGTTGCGAAGGAGTACTCTTCTCACTCCTTCGGTATCAGAACGGCTACTGAAGCCACTCGGTGGGGGTTGGATGAGACGGTGCTCAAGCATGTAGGGAGGTGGGAGTCTATACCACCCTTAACTAAGGGAAGATATGGAGCTCAGCTGCGGAACCCCGTTCCGCCTTACACACCCGAACCCAAGGGTATTGTGCAGCAATGAATCTCGCCACTAGGTTCTAAGCATCATTGCACCAATCTCCCAGAAGGTACGTATCAGCTGCTAGTTTCTAGCTTCTATCTACGGTTCTTAGCTGCCTTAGTTATGAGGATAGTACAGTATGATGTGGCTAACAGGAACATAGGGTATGCTGGCAATAATGGTAAGAATATTATCAGTGGTTTGATCAGAAGCAATAGGTAGTTCCTCATTCAGGTGAGTATATTGCAGACGACCTGCCAAGCAGACCGGGTAGAGTAGTAATAGGTTCAGTATACGCAGTAACTGTCTGTTCCTGTCACAAATCAGTATTGGTAGTATGGTTAGCAGAGTGCTGAGAGGTTATGCATACATTACAAGTTCATAGTCCTTGTTAATACAGTAATCACCGCCAATGAACAACCACCGGGTGGCAGCAGAGAGCTCTAACTCAGTACTTGCAGTTAGAAGATAAGGAAGCTGATCCTCCCCTGTGCCGTGAGTCCTGGAGTGTACGAAGAGGCTGCAGTGAACGGCCAGTGTCCTGCCCGAGCAGAGAGGGGAGGCAGAGGAGCTGTGAGGAGAGGTTGGGTAGGTAGTCCCTGGTATGCTGAGGTGCCAGTGTCTGTCTGGCGTCCGCATCGGTTGCTGGAACGCCAGACAAGTGAAGGATTCCGGCTTAAGACGAAAAGGGGGCGGAGCTACGTGACGTCAACGGCCCGGGGGAGGAACCCCGCGGCGTGTTCGTGACGTCACACGGGTGAGCCGCCGGGAGCCGTTACAGAGTCTCACAGGTTTCGGCTTTATATTCGACTGCATCTGCTGTGAATTTGGGTTGTTTGTTTGCTGGTTTTTGTTTCCTCTTGAGGATGAAATGGTTTGTGTTTTGCATGATCTGTGTTTTTTCTTCTTTCAGATGGTGGGCTGGTCTCATCTGGATTGTGGGGCACTCTTATGTTTTCTGGGGTGTGCAAAATGGGCTGATGTCAGACCCAATGGCCAGCAAATTGGCATCTTGTGCAAGGTGGCTAATGTGCACTTGATCAGGGTGCTGGGTATGTTGTGGCGCAGGGTGGTTTCTGAGGTTCATCATCTCACTCGCTTGGACAGGCCCCCTGACATTTTGGTTCTCCATGTTCGTGGAAACGATCTGGGTGTCAGGTCTATGCAGGACCTTATTCCTGATGTTAAATTTGATTTTCTACACATTCACACTTCTTTTCCTCACATGGTTATTATGTGGTCCGACATTGGGGGTCTTGGCGTCTGGCTCGTTCGGTGGCTAAATTGAATAAGGCCTGCATCAAAGTTAATAAAGAAGTTGGTAGGTTTGTGGTGCGGAATGGAGGCATTGCTATCCAGCATTTAAAGCTGGAAGTGGATTCTAGGGGTGTACCTAAGGGGTGACGCAGTACACCATAATGAAGTTGGGCATGATACGTGTTTCTTGGATTACAGGATGGAGTGCAAAGGGCTTTGCATTTGTGGAGGGGCACTCAAGTACAAGGGATTACACTTGAGCGCTTTGTCAGTTTGGGGTCTTTTGAAGGTGACCAAAATATATATGGTATGGTTATAGATATTCAATTCATGGGGATATATAGTAGTGAACAGGTAAATTAGATATTGATGTGTCTGGTCAATGTACAGGTTGTCCCTGAGGCGGTGTGGTGCAGCTAAGGCCTAACAGATTTAATGGTTCCCCAGAGACAACATATATTAATATAATATTTTGGCTTTCAAAAGACCTGCAAACTTATTTGGTTTGTCTTTTGATGTTGAATTTACAATTCTGTTATGTTTAATAATTTGTATAATAAAAGGCTGCTATGGCTATTTAACTCCATCAGAAGTGTAGGCTGGTTTATTTGGGGAATGGGAGGAGCTTTTAGTGGTCATAGCAGTCTTGACAGTAAAGGAATTGGGGACATCTGTTCTACCTTAGTCAAGTTAGGCCTGAGGGCTCTTCAGACTACTGTTTTTCATGCCCTTGTAAAGTCCTAAGACTCTTTCCTTTCTCATTTGGAAGTCCTTTGCATAATCTTCTTTTTTTCTCTATAGATAGAATGACATGGTATGAATTGATAACCTTACTAACGCTTATCCTCATAAAATAAAAGCCAACATAAGCCTCAAACTGTATTTTAATAAAGAACACAGATGCAGAGAACAAGAAATATCAAAGAAGGTGTAATTATATATGCAAATTTCTCAGTTCAAATATAACATTAAGTTGAGTCACAAAAGTCAAAAACCGTATCCAACACAAGTTTTGTACATTAAAACATTCCAATATAGAAAAGAGCAAAATAGAATGGTAGTCTCTACATAGAAAAGGTGGCTGGAAAGTGCCTGTATTGCTCACTGCAATAATTGAATTCTCTGCTTTATTTTCTATCTTGATATCTGAAAATATCCCTCCCCAAACTGTGTGATTCTCAAAAAGCCCTATATTGTTTGGAGTCCCTGGTATATATATGAATATCAACTCTCACCCCTACGCCTGTTCTTGGGACTATTCATGCAACATCCTCTGAATACAACAATTAAACAATATCACTACTGTACACAACTTGCCTACATTGCATGTTTATTACAAAGATATATATAAGTGAATTGTGTTGAAAAACCATGGTAGCATATTAAAATCTCTGTATCTCCTGCTGCATATAACATTTTTAATACATTTCCATAGATGTTTTCTTGGAATAGGGTATTTTTTCAGAGATAATGAAAGAAAAATATATTTTCAAGATAGTAACTGTATATTGTGCACATACAGTATATGTCCCAGAATAGGTATATATTGCCATTATTTCTGCTAAATGTCCATAACATAGGTCCAGAAATACAAATCCTGGGGGTGTGGTAAAGATATGTGTTGGTCTCAGCTCAAACATCCCACAGTAGTCCTGTAGGTAAGTAATATTATTTGGGTATCTGCCAAATGTGTTCCTTTTTTTGCCTATCCAACATAAGTTCCAGGTTTTATTAGCGGTTAGCTCATTAGGCATGGCAAACATATCCTATCGTATACATTTTTAAATGTGTTGTTTGATGACACAATTCACATACTGTATATTTTTTTTAATAAAATGAATTTTATGCAAGTTATGTACTGTAGTTATATTGTTTCATTGTTGTATTGAGAGGAGGTTGCATCAACAGTTTGTTGAGTCCCATAAGCAGGTGTGGGGGTGGGATCTGATCTGAAAATACCCGCTAAAACAGCCGTTTTGAGCAATATACTGTATACTGTAGATTTTTTTTTTTTTTGTAAGGGCCCATAATTCTTAATTTGTATGATAGTCAGCAAGAAGGGGCTTGATTGCAGTTTGGTTTCGATATTTTAAGCACATTACCGCTGACGACTTAACTTAACCAGTTGACATCCGCGGTGTTAAACCCCCTTCCCATCCAGGCCATTTTTATGACTTGTGTTCACTTCAGACATTCAACCAATGCAAAGGATAAGAAATTCCTGCACTTCAGAGAGGTTAGCCACAAGACATACTGGAAAGCCAACAGATGACTCTACTACTCTACTACTGTATATCCTTGTAATTTACTTAACTGTCAGATATCAAGTTCGTGCTGTGTGCGAGCAGTGCAGTGTTTCTTATGAGCTGTGCGGGCCACACTACAAGGTCCGGCGGGCCGGATTCGGCCCGCGGGCCTTGTGTTTGCCACCCCTGCTTTAGAGGTTTCTTTTTCCCCTCACTCACAGGCCTAACTTGATCCTCAAGCATCGGGGGTTTATTGCAATCCCCCACTATATCATATGAAAAGCAAACTTTTGTTTTACATTTTACTTAACATACTAGCGTAGGGGAGGGCAGCAGTGGGACAGTAATGGGCCCAAATACCACTGGGCAACACCTCATTTTAAACACAAGGGCTGGAACAAAGAGTGGGACTCTAATACTGATACATACACTTTGCAAATAAAACAAGATATCATCACTGTACACAGCATTTTAATAGAGGTTACATTTTTATCACAAGCCCTTTAAACACAATTTCACAGATTTCCCAACAGTTTTGTTACATGTTTACATAGTATTTGAGGTTCAATAAAGGCACAGGTTCATTAAGTTCAACCTTTGTGTGTGTGTGCTTGTGCGTGCATGTATAGATATGAGTCCCTGTGTGGTCTAGTCTTTAAGAGTACATGCACACCTGCATGTTATGGTCTCTGATGAAGGTATCTTATTTATTCAATACTCTCTGCTCATACCACTGCTTGTGGAAGAGAGTTCCAAAATGTAATCACTCTGACTGAAAAGAAGCCCCTACACCCTTTGTGGTTAAATCTTTTCCCAACAATTTTACTTGGTGGCCTCTAGTCTTTTTTAGGGAGTTTACAGTAAAAAGTTTATTGCTGATGTTGCCAAAACTTTTAAATATTTTGTGCATCAAATACATGTCGACTCTTAATCACCTCACTTCCAGCATGAACAAATTTATATTTAGCAACCTTGTCTCATAGCTATGGTCCTCCAGCCCCTTAATTAGTTTTGTTGCCCTTCTCTGCACTCTCTCTACCTCAAGGACATCCTTTCTGTGGATTGGTGACCAAAATTGATACTCAAAATGAGGCCGAACCAGTGATGTATAAAGTGGCAACATTATTGCTTTGTCTCTAGAGTACATTCTCTTTTTAATGACAGTACTCTGCTAGCTTTGTTAGCTAGTTCAATCTGTAGTCAACTATGACCCCCAAATATTTCTCCATTTCTGACTTCCCTAGTGAAGTACTCATTATTGTGTATTCCGCTTGCCTATTTTAACCCCAAAATGCATTACTTTACTTCTTTCAACATTAAACCTCATCGACCATGCAGTTGCACACTCCTCTATTTTATTCAGGTCCTACTGTAATGTTATACTGTCTAAGCTCGTGTCTATTACCCTCCCAATTTCAGTATCATGTGCAAACACAGAAACAATCATGTAACCAGCCTGCAAAAGAGTAATCTTTTTGTACAATATTTATTAGTTATTAGAGCTGAGCAAATTGAAAGGGTTATAGATCCATGCATGGATCTCATCTGTGTATTCAATCTACAAGCACAGGAAGTCCCAATCCAATCTATATGCCCAAATTCCATAATAACGCCGCAAAGGTGCAATATGAACATCATCTCCAGTTTGCTGCTACCTTAATGGCTTTGAACTTACAGCTATTGGCAAGCACATAGGCTATCAAAGATTTTCTAGTAAAAGGGAAGCTCACCTACTGCATATACATTGCAATTCAATCATCCCTTTACTTTCTATCTTTATTATTTCCTACAGTCCCCTGTTATAGCATAGTAATGTAACTGATGTAGTACCATGTAACTGTACCATGAGTAGTACAGTATGGCTGTAACAGCCATAAACTACTGCATTAGACACATTCAAACCAAACTAAGACAAATGGTTTTGTTGCTCCAGGCCCCATTAGTCATAAAAGAGAACTATGGGGTAAACTTTCTATCCCATAGTTCTCTTAAGGGCCGCGGGAGGACATGTACTAGCGTCCTCCCATGACCCAAAGCTCAGCATATAGCGAGCTGTTGCAAGCTATATACTGAGAGCTGATATACTGAGATCCTGACAATGCTGCCGAGATCCACCCAGCTGTGTGAGAGCCAGCTGCGCCTGCCCCCTCCACCGTGTGTTCCTCCAGTGCTAGAGGATTGGAGCAGGGGGGGGGGTATCCCTGCAGGGAGCGGTGACGGGAAGGGGGGAATCCTTGCAGGGATGCGTTCGCTCACTTCCCGATCTATAAAGCCGATGTGTGACAGTTTCATTGTCACTTCGGCTCGAACTATGAAGTTGAGTGAAAATCACTCACCTCTTAGTTCTCCTTTGATGCCTTATCATGAAGTTTTAATTCCTATTTATACATATTTCAGCTTGTTGTTAAAAATAGCCACAGCTATAACCCTGTGTTGTATTTGGCACAAGCTGGATTCTTTGTCTTAGGCATCTCATTGATATTTTATGGACTATAGTTTCTCTATGCCTACTCACCTGTGCAACATAAAATATTTATTTCCCCAATTCACTCATTCCAACCAATTTTTGTCATTTTGTCAGTACAACATAATCCGGGAAGACTACGTTTTAGTAAAGCAGCACACAAATACTTGCAGGCCTGCTTTTCTGAGAAATACAGGTGGTTTCTGAGCACTGGTACATTTTCTTTCCTTTAAGCTGACAAATAGCTTACAGTAAAAAGTTGCACAAAATAGACAGAAAATATCATACTTTTACTTTTTCCATTTATCAATCAGAACACTTTTTGCATAGTGTTTGCTACAATCACATATTTATACTAAAGTGGATCAGGAAGAAAAAAAATGTGACTTCTGCAGGGGCGGACTGACAAGCATCCCTCTTCTTACACTGCTCACCTCTGCACCCCCCCCCCCCCCCCCTGCATACCTCTTCCTACACTGTTCACCTTTGTACATTTGCATAACTCTTCCTACACTGCTCGCCTCTGCATCCCTCTTCTTACACTGCTCACCTCTGCATCCCTCTTACTACACTGCTCACTTCTGACTCGCCGCTGCTCTCCCGTGCCGAAGGTAAGTGAAAAAAAAACCATAGCGCAAACATCGGGGCATTTTGACAAGTACAAGTACCTGTGTAGGCAGGAACCCTAGCACCGGCCCTGAGCGGCATCACTTAAGGTAAGTCCTTAAAACATCATGGGGGAGGGGGGGGTGACTTGACTTTAATGTCACTTGAACTCCTGAGTTTAGTGTTACATTAAATAGATTATTTTTGAGGTACAGAGGAGGTTGGGATGGGAAGGCATATAGGTCAGCATGAAGAAAGGCATCAAAGGTCAACAGTGAATCAGGGATCAGTATGCTCATTTCTAGATATGGTATGTTTCAGAACATGGTGGCTATTTATTCTACAGAATGTTAATTGTAGGAACATTTTAAAGTATATTAAAGCCAAAACATTATTTTTCATTTTGGATAAAGCAGTGAATAACTCAAACCCCTGTCAGGTTTTTTTTTCCCATCTGTGTCCCAGTTGGGAAATGTCCCTTTACTTCCTGACCTGTGGACACAACAGAAAGTAGGAAGAAATCTCTCCAAAGTGAGGGAAATCCCCTCCAAGACAGCTGCCACAGGAACAGGTACCCTTACATCCCTGTTCTGGGCTTTTCCCTTGCATTCATTTTTGGAGATAGCACACATAGAGAGATTGAATCTCATTAAAAAGACAACAATAAAAACTCCTTCCCAATCTATTAAAAACTAAGAAGTTCATTTGGGATCATGTGGGGGAAATCAATATATACATGGGCATACAAAAAGGTGATTAAAAACAATTGGTGCATTAGCAGAGTACATTACATGGTGTCTGATCACTAATATCTATAAATAATATTCCATTTCACAGATCAAATAGTGGCCAACACATTTGGTAGATTTCATTCACTTTATCAGGACCACTCATAAAAGGATTACATGATGTACAGGTATATCCCATCTAGATTTGAATTTAAAAATATAACAATACATATAACAAAAACAACAAAAATGCCTCCATGTAGAGCTGTGTTGTTGTCTTTGTATGATGATACAGTATCTATTGGTATCTTTTTCGATTCAAGACTAGACCATTAAATTTAGACCAATATAATACATGAAGACAACATGTGTTTTCAGTCACTAACCCATGAAAACCTGCAAATATGTTAAGGGAAATTCAAAAAAACTATTTTACATTTTCCAATTTGTGCAGAAACAGCAATTTTAACTTTCAAAGTATATATAGCTTGGGATAAAAACAGTTCATGTTCTGCATAATGACAACTGGTGTTGAATAAATACATCAATTTATATATCCTCTAAGGATCTCTAAGACAACAAAAATATGACACATGAGACCACGTGGGTTTTTCATGCAGAGGGGGGATTGACGTGTTTATCCACCAGTGATATTCATAGCACCTCTAGTCTATCTAATACCATTAATCACCAAGCGGCTTTTCAAAGACAGTTCCACAATTAGCCACAAGAAAAAGATCTATAAGACGTCATATACTTTGGTCTGAGGCTAATGTGTACAATGTATTTTTATTTCTCATGACTGTTTGCGTTATCCTTATTTTGCCCTTCAAAATGGTAACACGTATGCGCTATTGTATATGAACCCATTCATTGAAGTAATAAGCAAGAATCTTCAAAAAGACCCTTCTTACCTTTAGATCCCTGAGCTACATGTAGAAGCAAACTAAGCTCAACCCTAGAGCAAGGAATACAATAGCTGGAGCTGAAACAAACACCGAGCATAGTGCACCTTTGCTCTTATGTTCCAAGTAGCTGAGGATGCCATCAGCAGAGTTAGAAACATCAAGGGACAGAACTGTGTGTGCTGGGATAGTGCTGGGATAGAGCTATCAGCAGGGTAGCACTATGCACAGGCATATTGTAATAAAGAAATGCACAGAGAGCCAGTGAGGGGTGAGGATAGTAGTGTCGGGGTGCTGGTCTAGGAGAACGGCTGGTACTCGGCATCCTGTAATGCTCCTACAGTACTTTAAATCGCTTAAATTATTTAGCATCTTATATCTTTATAACGTTAATCGAATTGGTCATTACTTTGATAAGCAAAAAAAGACAAGCAAGAGTTATGACTGTTCTGTGACAAAAAATATATTTTTATTGTGTCCTCAAACTTTTGTAAAAAAAAAAAAGATTTTTGTTTTTAGTTATGGCCACTACTTAGCATGTAACAGCATGTAATGGCTGATCAGAATAAAAAAATAAAGGAACACAGCTTACATGATATTGTGCAAGATTTGGATGTTTCACTAAGTGATAACTGTGCAATAAGTCAGTCTGATTAAATGGATGAGATGGCCAAATACATAATTTAAAGTACATCTACACCCAATCACTTAAATCTTATATAAGCTGTAACACAATAGTTTAATTTTAAAAGTTGTTTCCAGCCTCTTTAATTGAGCAGCTTCCATTAACAGAATACTCATCCTGCCGTTCAGACATTTCCTTCTATGGGACAACTGTCTCATGCACCCCTGGCTGAGACTCCAAGTGGTGGTGCCAGCTTACAATTGCCTGTCATGGTCCACCAATACCAATAATAGTAAGCCAGTCCATAACAATGGATGTGCAACCGATGCTGGAGGGGGTCTATGTAGACAGGAAGTAGCCAAAAGAGGCTGAACCATATCAGCAGTGCTAAGCTGCAAAAAGGATGGGAAAACATAAAAACAGGATTTTATTACAAAATGGCAATTGTTTATAATATACAATGATTTAGCAAATTAAATGTCACCCAGTTAGGGTTTAGATTCACTTTTAAAGGAGAACTGTGGGGTCAGGGGTTTTCCCCATAGTTCTCCTTAGGGTAACGGGAGGACACAAACTAGCGTCCTCCCGTCACCCTAAGTTCAGTATACCGCGAGCTACAGCTCGCGGTATACTGAGACGCCGGAGAGGATCCCGACATCGATGTCGAGATCCGCCCAGCTGCGTGAGTGACAGCTGGCTCTGCCTATCTAGAGGCAGAGCCAGCTGTACCCGCCCCCTCCCCCGTCCGTTCCGCCAGTCAGCGCTGGCAGATTGGAGTGGGGAGAGGGGAATCCAGCCCCTCCCCCTGTCATGGCAGAGAGCCGTGACAGGATCGAGAGGCGAGTGAACCCGGTATGTGTTCGCTCACCTCCCGATCTACTGAGCCGACCTGTGACAGTCTCATTGTCACAGGTCGGCTAGAACTATGAGGTGAGTGAAAAGCACTCACCTCATAGTTCTCCTTTAAGTGTCAAGTATTGATATGCAAATTAGCTGATAAACAATTGAAAAAAAGGTAACTGTTTTAATATGAAGGTATTTGAAAGCATCAAAAGCACCTTATTTTAAAGCTGAAGTTTATTATGCTTTTATTTTGCCATTCCTGGAACCTTCTTTTCCCGTCTCATCAGCATGCTAACCATATTTTTAGAATGAAAAACCTTTCAACTTTCATTACTTTTCTTATTATGGACACTATGATGTCATTTCTGGGTCTCTGTGCTTCTTTATGCAATGCATAAAGATCATGGCTAGTGGGAGGGGTCAGCAAGGTGCTGTACATAGCTTCCTGAAAACATCACAGCTCCCTGCCTCAATATTTCTTTCAAGAGCCCTTAGGCCTGATGCAAGTTAAGGGATGGCTCTTGGGAGGTTATACAAATCTCAGAATACCTTGATGGTTGGGTGTTTGTCTGGAGGAATAGATGTGCCTAGGCAGACTGTATTTGCACACAAACCACCCTAGTTAACACTCGTATGTTTTTCGGAAAATTGCAAGTTGAAATCTAATGAAATAAAGGGGTAGGCCATGGACAGTGTGATGGACTACAATTTCAATATAAATGAGTAAACTAAACCTGAGATCATAGTCCATCACAGGAGCGAGCTTGGAGTGGTGGCTACTTTACAACAAACACAGAGACCATGGGGAACAAAAGTAGCCCCCCCCAAGAAGGAAGGACAGTGTCAGCACTAGGGATGGGCTGCATGTTCGAGTCGAACATAGGTTCGACTCGAACATAGCCTGTTCTAGCGTTTGCTGAACGCCGAACATTACGGGATGTCCGTGGTCTGTTCGACCGCGGAACATCCCACAATGCACTGCGCCGTCCGAAACGGTAATTGGCTACAGTCTTGCATCTGACCGCAGGTCAGGTGCAAGACTGTGCCAATCAGGGCTCAGTACAAATATAGAGCCATGATTGGGCAAAGTCACGATGACACTGCCCAATCATGTCTCACAGCTAAGTCCCTGCAGCACACTATATAAGGCTGCTGACACCGCGGCCCTATGTAGTGTGTTGTAGGAGATAGAGAGAGAGGGTTCTAGTATAGTTAGTTACAGCAGATTGATAGAGAGTTATAGATAGTTATATCAGAGTTATAGAGAGTTATAATAGACTTCTGTATATCTATATAATTAGAACTTTTTCCATGTTCGAAAGTTTGAATTAGAACCGAACACGGGGGTGTTCAGCTCATCCCTATTCAGCACCAATTCAGAGATGATTTGAGGATCTACAGCTGAATGATGCACAAATAAGATACGTTTCTGTTAATAGTTAGGGTACTTGAATGCATTTTTAAGATTTAACTCCTGAGTTTGGTGTCACTTTAAATACATTTATAGGACTGGATGAATTATTATTTCATTGTCCCATACATGATCATATACTTTATATGCTTTTTGATTTCCCTACTCTGTATAACACAGGGAAAGGCAGAAGGATTAGTGTTATCAATACTTATAGTAATTATAATAATCATGGCTAAATAGTTTTCTCTGAAAAGAAAAAATGCAGGAAAGTAGTTCTTGCTGCTACTAATGTCCATGATCATATTATTTAAAAAAAATACATTTTCAGTCAAATATTCTGAGTTTTTAAAGCTGATCTCTAGGTTCTACATTTTATATGTTTCACACATCACACCCAAAGCCCTCAACCTACATAGTGTGTGTATGGGCACCTGGAAGCATAAGCAGAGCAATAGGTCGTAGTGTTGGCAGTGGCCACAGTCATTGATGTAGCCAAAGCCAGTATCTGTCAAGGAATCAAGTAACCGGGCACAAACTTAAAGGAGAACTATGAGGTGAGTGCTTTTCACTCACCTCATTGTTCTAGCCGACCTGTGACAATGAGACTGTCACAGATCGGCTCAGTAGATCGGGAGGTGAGCGAACACATGCCGGTGTTCGCTCACTTCTCGATCCTGTCACGGCTCTCTGCCGTGACAGGGGAAGGGGATGGATTCCCCGCTCCGATCTGCCAGCGCTGACTGGCGGAACGGACGGGGGAGGGGGCGGGTACAGCTGGCTCTGCCTCTAGATAGGCAGAGCCAGCTGTCACTCACGCAGCTGGGCGGATCTCGACATCGATGTCAGGATCCGCTCCGGCGTCTCAGTATACCGCGAGCTGTAGCTCGCGGTATACTGAACTTAGGGTGACGGGAGGACGCTAGTTTGTGTCCTCCCGTTACCCTAAGGAGAACTATGGGGAAAACCCCTGACCCCATAGTTCTCCTTTAAAGTGCAGGTTAAAAAAATAAAAGGAGTTTATTGAAAACTACAATAAACATAAATGTCAAAAAACAATGAAGTAAGTCCAGGGCATTGTCGTTGCCAAGTCAGAGGTCAGATGCCAAAGCGGGTAGTAAGCCAATCCAGGTCAGGGAACACTGAAATCAGGATGAACAGAAACAGTAGCTGGAGTCAGGAACTAGGAGATCAGTCAGCCAGAATCAGGTTCATACACGGAGACCAGGAACAAAAGCAGAGCACTTGGTAGATCTGAACAAAAGCAAAGCAGGAGACTAAATGGACAAGCTGATTAAATTGTAAACTGGTGTTGCCTCACCACTCTTGAGACAGGAAGTTGCCAGGAGTTTGTAAGTAGTTGCAGAATGATAATGTTTACAGGTTTGGTTATTAGAGGGCGCCAAAGAGGAACAAACAGTGTCAGACGCACTGCAACACAAGGCAGGCTGCAGCTCAACAGGACAAGGAAGGATAAGAACCCTGACAGTATCACTCTGCTGTAAGAGTAGAAATGTTTACATGCTACAATAATAGTGTGTGCATGTGCCTGTGTCCCTGCTGATAGCTCTATAACCACAAACAAAGCTCTGATACTCAAGGTTTCTAATTATGTTGATGGCAATTCTTCTTGGTAATTAGGAGTAAAGGTGCACTGAGGAGAGGATCACTGTGCTAAAAGGAATCCTGCACTTCAATACATCCAACAGAGGATATCTTCACATTGCACAATAATAGAATGTACATTGCTCTATTACAAGGTCCTTGTGCACAGCCCTGCCCTCCCCTGCCAATGGCTCTATATTCACAGCTCTGTCCTTCTCTAACAATAAATATATACATTTGTCATGCTTCCCTTTAATTTAAAATCTGTCTAACTGCAAGCGCTAAGAGAAACAGACAGTTTATATAGAACTCTAATATATACAGAAGTCTGATCTACAGAAGTCTGATATATATCTATATAGATAGATATATATATCTATATATATATATATATATATATATAAAAAATCAGACTTCTGTATATATTAGAGTTCTATATAAATATCAATAAAATGTATATAAATGTCATTTTTGCTTCAGCAGGTTCTATACATCATACAGATGCGCCACTTTACGGTCAGTGAAAGGGGACCCCCCAGGCACCATATATAAAGGAATTTTTCATTTTTAATGTTTCATTTTAAGTGATGTTAAATCACTGCTCCTTTAAAAATTGTATTTTTTAAAAGTGTTTTTTTCATTGATACATGTCCCCCAGGGCAGTACCCGGATCCCCATACGCTTTTTATGGCCAATAAATTGCATATAAGGCTTCAAAATGGGGACATTTAATTCTACCCCCATAGACTTGCATTGAGTTCTAAGTTCGAATTAGAACTTTTTCCATGTTCGAAAGTTTGAATTAGAACCGAACACGGGGGTGTTCGGCTCATCCCTATTCAGCACCAATTCAGAGATGATTTGAGGATCTACAGCTGAATGATGCACAAATAAGATACGTTTCTGTTAATAGTTAGGGTACTTGAATGCATTTTTAAGATTTAACTCCTGAGTTTGGTGTCACTTTAAATACATTTATAGGACTGGATGAATTATTATTTCATTGTCCCATACATGATCTAGTACTTTATATGCTTTTTGATTTCCCTACTCTGTATAACACAGGGAAAGGCAGAAGGATTAGTGTTATCAATACTTATAGTAATTATAATAATCATGGCTAAATAGTTTTCTCTGAAAAGAAAAAATGCAGGAAAGTAGTTCTTGCTGCTACTAATGTCCATGATCATATTATTTAAAAAAAATACATTTTCAGTCAAATATTCTGAGTTTTTAAAGCTGATCTCTAGGTTCTACATTTTATATGTTTCACACATCACACCCAAAGCCCTCAACCTACATAGTGTGTGTATGGGTAAACCAAATTGTGCCATGTTTAAATAAAACTCTATCAAGATAAGGTGCATACAGATACAACATAATAATAGCCACTCTTTAACTCTTCTTATGGTGTCCTTGGCTCCTTAGCAACTAGGAGCTCTGAGGTAAACTGAGCAGAAAAGTGGATATTGAGGGGCAGAGCTGTGTTTGTAGAGGTAGACCATTGCCATGGCAGTGCCGTGCACAGGGATGTTGTAATAAACCTATGAATGCTCTATTATTGTGAAATGTGGAGATTTCCTCTGATAGGTGTATTGGTTTGCAGTCGTCCATAGTAATCCTCTCCTCTGCATAGTGCACCTTTGCTCTTATGTTCCAAGTAGCTGAGGATGCCATCAGCAGAGTTAGAAACATCAAGGGGCAGAACTGTGTGTGCTAGGATAGAACTATCAGCAGGGTAGCACTATGCACAGGCATATTGTAATAAAGAAATGCACAGAGAGCCAGTGAGGGGTGAGGATAGTAGTGTCGGGGTGCTGGTCTAGGAGAACGGCTGCATCCTGTAATGCTCCTACAGTACTTTAGCCAGGGCTATATCAGAGATGTCAGAGCTACCTAAAGTAGAACTACAAGGGAGAGTTGAGGAGACCTGTCACCCAGTGTACAGAAACCAGGCTAGAGTTGCCAGTCCCCGTAACAGGAAATCCAGGCACCAGGACACCCAGCAGGCTCCTTTTCAACAAGGATTTCATAAGATAAAATGTATACATATAGAAAAAAAAATGATTTAATGAAACGTTGAACAATTTACTTAATATACAGATATTTGCATATATGCCCAGGGATTAGCTTTAAATGACAGAGACTACACATTCCCATTAATTAATTACAAGGATGTTTCCTATATTATACAGTATGACACATTTCACTGTTTCCCATTATATTATGCTCTAGTGTATTGAGCACATTTAAATAGCATGTGCCAAATTAATCAAGTACTTGTGTCACAGTTCTAAGTTACAAAATGGTCTAAGATGTACACCATTACTACAGTTGTGTAAATACTCTATGAAGGTGCTAGTTGTGAAGTGGCATATGTGGGCAACAGTATAATTAGTAAAATAGTACTGCTATATTCCTCAGCTGAGAATTGCAAATGCATTTTACAAATGTACGTAATATATATATATACAGTATACATACAGCAGGGCTCAAAATTTCAAGTCCTGAGCTACTAGCCAGGCCTTAAAAGTTACTCGCCACCAGTTGCCCCACCTAACCCCTACCCTGCCCCGGACTTAACTCCGCCAGGTCAGTAATGTAACGCACAGCGCAGAGGTCAGTAATGTAACGCACAGCGCAAAAGTCAGTAATGACAGTATATATATATATATGTGTGTTTTTAATGCAATTTCTTAGACAGGCTAGTTGGTAAGTGTGTTGGGAACACTGTGCGAAGCCCTTTCATATGCACCTTACAAGGCTAGTCATAAATTGATTTCTATGGTTGCCATTTATATTTAGCTAGTTGGATTTGTGGTGGGGACACACTCTGAGCTTCAGCTGGCATTGGGCTGTGCTGGGCTTCTGGTATGTCCCTGTGCCTCCAGCATACCTCATAACTGTCCCTCATTTGGAGGGATTGTCCCACCTTTGGGACCAAATCCCTCTGTCCCTCTTCCCTCCTCAGTTGTGCCTCTGTTTATTCTGATGTACACATATCTATGAAAATGTACATTAAAAGTATTATTCTGCACTAAAACCTTTATGTTATCTCTTTATTATCTTGTTTGTTAGTTTGAAAAACCAGTAAAAAGCAAAGGTAATAGTTAAAAAAAAAATCTGGGTTTAACCAATCATTTTTACCACATAAATTCTTAACAGTCCGCATTACTGGGGGTGTAGTAGAGGTGTGTCCATTGCCAAAATACATGGTGCTGGAAGGTGTGCCTCTTTCTCATTCCAGAAAGTTGGGTGGTTGCCTCAAAGCATACTTTTAATTTATTTATCCATTGTTATATAAAGTATATGCTCCAAGATGGAGGCTCTCATGGATTAGAGTTAGGGCCACACTACACAGAGGAGCCTTGACGAGGCATTGTGGTTTCCACATATTTCACAAAAGTAGACAACTAAAACCTCTTTTTTTTATTACAAATTGTTGGACAGTATAATTTTTTTTGCAGGCTAGCTGGTAAGTGTGCTGGTAAAGTGTTGTGTGTCACTTTTATTAATTTAAAAACCAGAAGCCTTGATGCACTCCTTACCGGAACATCAGAGAGACCCGTACAGACGGGTGGGTGCTTGTAGTGACCACGGACGTCACCGTGAGAAACACAGAAGAATAAATGATGTCACCAGCACACTAAGAATAATTAGCAAAAGTCCATTTAATGACACATTGCCATTCAATACAAATGGCAATGTGTCATTAAATGGACTTTTGCTAATTATTCTTACGGTGTGCTGGTGACATAATTTCTTCTACTTTTATTAATTTGGCACAAAAGGTTCCATATCAGTCTGCATACAAAACATAGGGCATTTCTGTCCATGTTAATCTCCCCAGTAGGTGAAACTCACTTCTGGAAACCACAGGTGCCCAAAGACAGTATTAGCTTTGATTACTGCACAAAGCAAATGAAGGTAGCCCTGCTAGTTCGATTTAGGTGTTTTACTGCATTGAACAACAGCATGCAGAAAAGTGTGATTAATCCTTTTATATTGTTTTGTAGAACTAGAATGCCCAAAGCTAATGACTTACACTTTGATTACATAGGTTTAATGGTTTACAATTTGCCTACGCTTGTACATAATAGGATTTTTGTACTCACCGTAAAATCCTTTTCTC
>NW_017309504.1:0-19673 GCF_000935625.1 Nanorana parkeri
TTCATATGGTGTACAGTATCTCTCCCTCAGTGGTTGGTCACTGGCCGTTATATTGAGGAATGGAGATGGACCTTCATATGGTGTACAGTGTCTCCTCCTCATTTGTTGGGGACATGACGTTATATTGAGGAATGGAGATGGACCTTCATATGGTGTACAGTATCTCCTCCTCATTTGTTGGTCACATGACGTTATATTGAGGGATGGAGATGGACCTTCATATGGTGTACAGTATCTCCTCCTCATTTGTTGGTCACATGACATTATATTGAGGAATGGAGATGGACCTTCATATGGTGTACAGTATCTCCTCCTCATTTGTTGGTCACATGACATTATATTGAGGAATGGAGATGGACCTTCATATGGTGTACAGTATCTCCTCCTCATTTGTTGGTCACATGACAATATATTGAGGAATGGAGATGGACCTTTCATATGGTGTACATATCTCCTCCTCATTTGTTGGTCACATGACGTTATATTGAGGAATGGAGATGGACCTTCATATGGTGTACAGTATCTCCTCCTCATTTGTTGGTCACATGACGTTATATTGAGGAATGGAGATGGACCTTCATATGGTGTACAGTATCTCCTCCTCATTTGTTGGTCACATGACGTTATATTGAGGAATGGAGATGGACCTTCATATGGTGTACAGTATCTCCTCCTCATTTGTTGGTCACATGACGTTATATTGAGGAATGGAGATGGACCTTCATATGGTGTACAGTATCTCCTCCTCATTTGTTGGTCACATGACGTTATATTGAGGAATGGAGATGGACCTTCATATGGTGTACAGTATCTCCTCCTCATTTGTTGGTCACATGACGTTATATTGAGGAATGGAGATGGACCTTCATATGGTGTACAGTATCTCCTCCTCATTTGTTGGTCACATGACGTTATATTGAGGAATGGAGATGGACCTTCATATGGTGTACAGTATCTCCTCCTCATTTGTTGGTCACATGACGTTATATTGAGGAATGGAGATGGACCTTCATATGGTGTACAGTATCTCCTCCTCATTTGTTGGTCACATGACGTTATATTGAGGAATGGAGATGGACCTTCATATGGTGTACAGTATCTCCTCCTCATTTGTTGGTCACATGACGTTATATTGAGGAATGGAGATGGACCTTCATATGGTGTACAGTATCTCCTCCTCATTTGTTGGTCACATGACGTTATATTGAGGAATGGAGATGGACCTTCATATGGTGTACAGTATCTCCTCCTCATTTGTTGGTCACATGACGTTATATTGAGGAATGGAGATGGACCTTCATATGGTGTACAGTATCTCCTCCTCATTTGTTGGTCACATGACGTTATATTGAGGAATGGAGATGGACCTTCCTATGGTGTACAGTATCTCCTCCTCATTTGTTGGTGACATGACGTTATATTGAGGAATGGAGATGGACCTTCATATGGTGTACAGTATCTCCTCATTTGTTGGTCATATGACGTTATATTGAGGAATGGAGATGGACCTTCAGCTGGTTGACAGTAGGTACTAGATAGGGTCTTCATGTGTGGCCCTTAACATAACTAAAGGGCCACATGTTGTAGTATGTTGCTTGGGAGAGTTAAAGGATTGCCTTTTACATCAAAGAGGAATTATTTTATCCTTGTTGGAGCAGACTGGGCCAAGCTTTATATAATTTGTCTGCCTTCCTCTGGATCTGCTATAGGTTTAGTTTTATTTAGTTCTTAGGGGTGAACAGGCTTGATGTGTGTTTTTTCATCTTCTCTAAAAGTGTCAATACATAGTATATAGTCCTAGAAGTAAAATAAAATGTGACCGGTTTCTGCATTTTCTGTGTTTATGACTTACTTGTGTCCATATGTAGAGAAGATTCCTCCTGATTACTCTTCACAATCATCTCCCCCTCCTCCATAGACTGCTGAGCTCCACCCACCAACGTCTCTTCTTCTTCCTCTTTAATCTCAACTTTGATGTCTTTCAGTTCTTCATCCTACAACCCCAAAGATGATAGAATCGTGAAAAGGTACAGAAAATAACAGGAAATCACATAGAATAAAGTTCTCTCATAGTTTAGATTACATTTTTCGATCGACACTCCCAGTACTGTCTACCTGATCATGGTGGGGCATGGTGAGATCTTCCTGTGTGGGATCCCGGGAATACAGAGGACGGGGACATCTCTCTGGTGGGTTCCTCTTACTGGATCCATCTGTAGGAAACACACACACTGACTGAATACATTGTTTCTATGTGTGTTTTAGATGTTGGGGGATCTAGGTGGACCCTCCGTACTGCTCTCTCCTCTTACCCGGTGATGTGAGGGGCGGCTCATTCTCCATCACCACGTCCTTGTAGAGATCCCGGTGTCCTTCTAGATACTCCCACTCCTCCATGGAGAGATAGACAGAGACATCCTGACAACTTATAGGAACCTGAGACACACAATGATACAGTCACCACCCAGACACATCCCTTGTCTGTTCCTGGATCATGTCCCAGAATTCCCGGCACCGCTCACCTCTCCTGTCAGCAGATCAGTGATCTTGTTGGTGGCTTCTAGAATCTTCTTGACATTGCTTATCTCTGTTGTCAGGCAGTGAGGTGGAAGCTCTGTGATGGGTGATGTCTCATGTAGACAGCTGTTGGGTGTCAATGGATCACCAGATACTTTCTTCACTACTTTATAATACTGATTAAAGAGAGAAAATAACAATAATCACTACAAACTTCCCAAAATCCTCCTCACCTCTCTAGTTAGGCCTGCATTTTAACTACAGAACTACGTCTGATGTCATGTGACCCTCCCAGAATCCTCCTCACCTCTCCGGTCAGCAGGTAGATGATCTCCAGGGTGAGGTCCAATATCCTCCCAGTCATGTGTCTTTGGATTTTGGACATCTTCATACAGCAGATGTGGTCATGCGATGCATAGAGGACTCTCCTCTCTGTCGATGGATAACAAACTGAGAATTATCTGGACTGTCCCGGGATGAGAAATGTCTACACAATGTTCCTCCAGAGTTCTGACACCTCAGCCTGCTTCCTAGATTGTATTACAGGTCTTGTAAATAAGTTTAGCTGAAAGTGTATCTAAAGCCAAGAACAAAAATGTACCGAGAACATTGATGTCTCCTCCAAAGGCCAACTCCACCAAAAGAGGTCTGGACACATCTCTGCTGTGATTGGCGTATAGGATCACATGACAGAGATAGGACAACCAGTCAGGTTATGGTGATGGGCCAAAGAGAGCCAACAATCCTACGCTAACTATCACTATCCATCAAGTCACCAAATCGGGATCTTCATCCTATGTCCTGTAGGGATGACCATCCCTTCTCCTATCTCGATTACAACATGTACTGTAGATAGTTACATAGTATTTGAGGTTGAATAAAGACATAAAGTCCATCAAGTCCAACCTATTGCGTGTATGCATTTATGTTTGAGCTGGTGTGTGCGTGTATATGAGTCCATGTGTGGTTTTGCTCTTAGGAGTACCTGTACCCCTGTATATTACCTGTACCCCTTTATGTTACGGTCTCCAAGGAACTCGTCCGGGAGTCTCTTGATTGATTCAACCCTCTTAGCTGAGATCACTTCCTGCGGCAGCGAGTTCCAGACCCTAACCGCTCTAACTGTGAAGAACCCCCTGCGCCCTGTGTGTAGAATTTTTTTTTATACCAATTTGTGGTGGTGTCCTCTGGTCTTTGTTACGGAGCTGACCGTAAACAGATTGTTACTAAGGTTGCTGTCGCCGTTGAACAGTTTATACAGAAAAATCATGTCCCCCCTTAATCTCCTCGCCTCCAAAGAGAACATATTTCATTTTAACAACCTTGTTTCATAGTTCAGGTCCTCCAACCCCTTAATGAGTTTGGTTGCCCTCCGCTGGACTCTTTCCAGCTCAAGGACATCTTTTCTGAGTATCGGTGACCAAAACTGGACCGCGTACTCCAGATGTGGCCGAACCAGCGATCTGTAAAGTGGCAAAATTATAGACTTGTCCCTGCAATACATCCCCTTCCTAATGCAGGACAGAACTCTGCTGGCTTTGTTTACAGCAGCCTGGCACTGCGAGCTGTTCTTCAATCTGCGGTCTATAATGACCCCCATTGTAGGCCGCAGATTGAAGAACAGCTTGCAGTGCTAGATCAGACTTCTTCCTCTCCATGTCCTCCTCCAGAGAAGACAATTCAAAACCGCATCATCATCGACATTGTTACATTATGTTACAATTACATAATGTTACATTATGTTACAATTCTAACTCCTCCCCTCCTCTTCCTCTTTCTGTAGGGGTCCCCCAAGGCTCTGTCCTTGGACCCCTTCTCTTCTCTATCTACACCTCCTCTCTTGGTCAGTTAATAACCTCACATGGCTTCCAATACCATCTCTATGCCGATGACACTCAAATCTATCTCTCTACTCCGCAACTCTCCCCCTCAGTGTCCTTGCGTGTCACTAATCTACTAACTGACATATCTATCTGGATGTCGCAACACTTCTTAAAACTCAACCTTTCAAAAACTGAGCTCTTGATATTTCCTCCTGCCCGTGCACCTTCCCCCAACTTTTCCCTTGAGATTGTTAACACAACTATCCAGCCCTCCCCCCATGCCAAGGTCCTAGGTGTCATCCTTGACTCGGACCTCACCTTTCTCCCCCACATCCAATCACTATCCAAATCATGCCGCCTCCACCTTCGTAACATCTCCAAAATACGCTCCTTCCTCACCAAAGATACCACAAAATTGCTCATCCACTCCCTTGTTATCTCTCGTCTTGACTATTGCAACTCCCTCCTCATTGGCCTACCTCTACACAGGCTATCCCCCCTTCAGTCTATCATGAATGCAGCTGCTAGGCTCATCCACCTAACCAACCACTCAGTGTCTGCAACCCCCCTCTGTCAATCCCTACACTGGCTTCCTATAGCCCAAAGGATAAAATTCAAAATATTAACAACCGCGTACAAAGCCATCCACAACTCTGGCCCCGGCTATATCTCCAACCTGGTCTCAAAGTATTACCCTAACCGTCCCCTCCGCTCTTCACAAGACCTCCTGCTTTCCAGCTCCGTCATCAACTCCTCCCATGCTCGCCTCCAGGACTTCACTAGAGTGTCTCCCATTCTATGGAACTCTCTACCCCAACCTGTCCGTCTATCTCCCACACTGACTGCCTTTAGGCGATCCCTTAAGACTCATCTCTTCAGGGAAGCCTATCCCACCTCAACCTAACCACTGAACAATCACTTTCTCAAACAATCATCCCCGCGCAGCTACCTCCTCATGTATCACTTGCCCCTCCCTTTTAGATTGTAAGCCCTCACGGGCAGGGCCCTCCTTACCATCTTGTCTTAAATTGTATTGTGACTGTAATGTCTTCCTTTTATTGTAAAGCGCTGTGCAAACTATTGGCGCTATATAAATCCTGTATAATAATAATAATAATAATAATAATGTGATGAGAAATATTTGGGGATCAGGAAACTGGTGGTAAATAAGACCTATTTCATCTTGGCGTAACTTGGTCTCAGCTAAGTGCCGACTGCCACCCGTGTAGGGTTGCCACCTGTCCAGGATTCACCCGGACAGTCCGGGTTTTGAATGCTGTGTCCGGGTTTCATGGCAGCAGAAAGCCGGACACAAGATGTCAGGCAGACAGGGGCAACCAAAATTAAGATTGGGGCTACTGGCCCCTCCACTAAAAACAGTCTCAACTGTGATATTTACATAAGAATGGGTGGTGCTAGTTACATATGAATAAGCCATGATTCATTCTCCCCCCCAAAAAAATGTCCGCTCGTCGCTAGAGTGTTCGGGTTTCGCTTGAAGAAAAGGTGGCAACCCTACACCCGTGTCCCGGTTCCGTGTCCCCTTCATATCTAGGGTTGCCACCTGTCCAGGATTCACCCGGACAGTCCGGGTTTTGAATGCTGTGTCCGGGTTTCATGGCAGCAGAAACCTGGATACAAGGTGTCAGGCAGACAGAGGCAACCAAAATTACGATAGGGGCTACTGACCCCCCCACTGAAAACAGTCTCAACTGTGATATATACATATTAATGGGCGGCGCTATTTACATATGAATAAGCCACGACTCATTCGCCCCCAAAAATGTCCTTGCGTCGCTAGAGTGTTCGGGTTTTGCTTGAAGAAAAGGTGGCAACCCTATTCATATCATTGGTTGCCCAAGGAGTAATTTGTGCCGATTCCAGTGCATCTTCGTGACAAATTCACGTAGATGTCTGACGTGTACAGGAATCTGTCGTACTCACCAATATTTGTCCTACGGGGTGGTGGAGACACTCTTCAGAAGATGGTCTTTGTGAATTCCCGGGGATGGTGTCCAATTTCTCCCAGTGACCAGAGCTAAGAACCCCGGGCCAGCTCTACGGAAGAGGAATAAACGGCTCTACATTTAGGAAGTATCTGGGCTGCAGATAAAAGACATCACAATGAATATGAAAGAAGCGGATGGGCAGTGTATCTAAAATGATATCGGATTGTCTCCTCTGCTGCCAGTTCCAGCAATGTCCTCCTCTCTACTTCCTCCCAAATCACCTCTCACCCGGAACTTCCTGTTTTTACTTCTCCATCACTTCCTGTCTGCTCCCTATATTATTTCCTGTGCTCCTGGTATCACTTCCTGTCTGCTCCCTATATTATTTCCTGTGCTCCTGGTATCACTTCCTGTCTGCTCCCTATATTATTTCCTGGTATCACTTTCTGTCTGCGCTGTAGGGTTGCCACCTTTTCTTCAAGCCAAACCCGAACACTGCTCCATAAGACACACTTTTTTTCCCCCAAAAGGAGGGAATACCTATCGCCCGACGCCCGGAGCATGCAGTTTCGGGCGCCGGGCGAGTAGTTTTTTTGTACATTCAGCCCTGCTCCTGACAAGCAGAACTGAATGTACAGTGGGAGCCGCTGCTCGTTTAATAAAAGTGATCTAATTAGATCACTTGTATTAAATTGAGCGGCAGAAGTGAGTAAAATAAGTATTTGATCCCCAAGCAAAACATGACTTGGTACTTGGTGGAGAAACCTTTGTTGGCAAGCACAGAGGGAAGACGTTTCTTGAAATTGATTACCAGGTTTGCACACATCTCAGGAGGGATTTTGGTCCACTCTTCTTTACAGATCTTCTCTAAATCCTTAAGGTTTCTTGGCTGTTGCTTGGCAACTCGAACTTTCTTCTCCCTCCATACATTTTCTATAGGATTAAAGAAGAACTATGGGGTTAAGGCTTTTCCCCATAGTTCTCCTTAGGGTAACGGGAGGACACAAACTAGCGTCCTTCATTCACCCTAGGCTCAGTATACCGCTGCGTATTAAAACCAAGCAGGGGCAGCGGCGGCGTAACACCCCCGCCCCCCCCACTGCCGTGGTTTTCGGGGTCCCCCGCTCCTCTGGGGGACCCGTGACCACAGGATAGGAGCTCACCATAGAGCCCCTTGAGAAGAAGAACATCTGCTCTGTGTGATTACTGAGACCGTGGCGCTGTGATCACAGCGCCACCTATCTCAGCGGTCACTGAGTACCGGTGCCTTGTACCTCCGATTATGAGGGTGACCCGTCGCCCGGCTTCCTGATTGCCTGTGAAGCTGGTGTTCTTCACTTGAGGCTGTCTGACCAATCAGAAAGCCAGGCGGCAAGTCATAAGGTGCCGTCTAGCTTCCTGACCGGCCAGGAATCCAGACTGCCTAGCAGCAAGTGAAGCCGGCCTTTCTAGCCAATCAGGAAGCCGGGCGGCATGTCATGGACCTGCCTTCCTGATTGGCTAGGAAGCTGGCTTCACTTGTTTATAGGCAGCGTGGCTTCCTGACCAATCAGGAAGCCGGGGCGCGAGTCATGATGTACCACCTGGCTTCCTGATTGGTTAGGATGCCAGGCTGCCTACCAACAAGTGAAGCTGGTTACCTAGCCAATAAGGAACCCGGGAGGCAGGTCATAACCCACCACCTGGCTTCCTGACTGGAAAGGAAGGCCGGCTCCATACTCCCTAGGCACTGCCGGTCAGAGCGAGATCTCCCTCTGACAGGAAGTTCCGGTATTGGAGCATTTGGGCGAGTACGAGCCCAAATACTCAGAATCTGCACCGATACTGATACTAGTATCGGTGCATCCCTGGTGCAAATCCATTGTATTGATAGTTGTCATTCAGGAGTCCCCTTCATCATGCTCAGAAATGATATTCTAGAATGTCTATATAAAGGTTGTGGTTTTTTTTTTACAATGTCATTTCTGAGCCTGATGAAGGGGACCCGGCGCCACCCCCCGAAAGTGCTCGTCGTTTGAATGACAACTATCAATAAAATGGATTTTGCACTAACATGGAATCTTAGTGCCGGTGACATCTGTATTGCACGATATGTACTATTGCACATAGAAGATGCCGCCACAAAACATGTCACAGGTTACCTATGGCATTTTTTGGGGGGACATGTTTTACGTACAATACCCCCACCCCCCCTTCTTTTCAATTGATATTTAAATAAATGTAATAAATACCTGTTATTAAGATGCAGTCCCAGATGAAAGCGCTTCACGCCGGCTGCCGGAGGATGAATTCTCCCTCTCTGCTCTCTCTCTGATGTCACTTCCCCCGACTCGCCCAGCTCCAGCAGCGGAGGAGAAACAGAGGAAGGGAGAGTCAAGGGACTGAAAACAGCGGCGCCCGCCACGAGTTACTAGCCACGAGTTACTAGCCACAAGTCCGGTTTGTATAATGTGTCCGGCTGTGAGGTGGGCTCACACCCGGACACAGGCTTCCAAACCCGGACTGTCCGGGTGAATACCCTACTGTGGGAGGTTAACCCCTTGATGACCCATGGCAGGATATAATTCCATCATGGGTCCCTAAGGGGTTAAACAGACTGTGATCATATTTGTAGAGCCGGCCACCGGCTTTACGGTAGAAGCGATTTTGGCGACTCAACTGTCGCCAGATCGCTTCTATGGGCCGGTAAACTTGTTATTTAAAAAAAATAAATGTAATAGATACCTGTTAAGATGAAAGCGCTGTCCATGCCGACTGCTGGAGAATGACTTCTCCCTCTCTGCTCTCTCTGTGATGTCACTTCCTCTGACTCACACAGTGCCAGCCACGGAGGATCAAAGGAGTGAGAGAGAGAGAGAGGGAGAATCGAGGTACTGAAAACAGCGCCACCCGGTGTTTGCTGACTGCCGCTCTCTCCCTGCTACCCAACGCTCGTCATGGTGCCACCAAGTACGGGTGAGCGGCGGCCTCCCGCCCGGGCACAGGGTTCAAAACCCATACTGTCCGGGTGATTCCCGTACGGGTGGCAACCCTAACTGCGCGGTCCTCTCTCAATGACTTAGGACACCTTGTGTAGAACATAAAAACTAAAGCCTGGGACGTTATTAAAAAGACAAGTCCATCGAGTTCAACCGACAGAGAATACTGAGATTGTGCGTCAGAGGGAAGTGTCAGGGAAGTTGTATATGTGATATTCTCGGGAAGGGACATTATAGATATAGTCCTCATGGAAGATGAAGCTCTTGTTGTATCCTTTAGAAGAAGCTTTTCGGCTGCTGCTGAAGCCAGGTGTGCGCCGCTTCCTTCACTTCATCATCTGAGGTGACCCTGCGACCGCGCCGCTTCCTTTACTTCAAAATCTGAGGTGAACCTGCGACCGCGCCGCTTCCTTCACTTCAAAATCTGAGGTGAACCTGCGACCGCGCCGCTTCCTTTACTTCAAAATCTGAGGTGAACCTGCGACCACGCCACTTCCTTTACGTCATCATCTGAGGTGACCCTGCGACCGCACCGCTTCCTTTACGTCATCATCTGAGCTCATTCCCATCACCAATGGATGACTCTCTATGACCCGAGCTCATTCCCATCACCAATGGAGGACTCTCTATGAACTGAGCTCATTCCTATCACCAATGGAGGACTCTCTATGAACCGAGCTCATTCCGATCACCAATGGAGGACTCTCTATGATCTGAGCTCATTCCCATCACCAATGGATGACTCTCTATGAAATGAGCTCATTCCCATCACCAATGGATGACTCTCTATGAACCGAGCTCATTCCCATCACCAATGGGGGACTCTCTATGAACTGAGCTCATTCCCATCACCAATGGAGGACTCTCTATGAACCGAGCTCATTCCCATCACCAATGGAGGACTCTCTATGAACTGAGCTCATTCCCATCGCCAATGGAGGACTCTCTATGACCCATGCTCATTCCCATCACTGATCATATAAGCATTCTGGTCAATTGTAAAAAAAACAAAACAGTATATTGTAAATTGTGGAACTTTGTTTATTTTACAAAATCAGAATACGTGATAAACATACAATAAAACAAGCCGAGGGGGTCCGTGTTTGCCCCCAAAAACGCATTGGAATCTTCTTCAGTAAAGCAACATAGAATAATGGTGAGCAATAGGCAAAAAGGTTCATTGGTGAAAGATGCATTATGATAGGATACTGCGGGTGAACACATTTTAATAATGATCCTGCATCCAATAATAAGCATTACACCTAAAGCCCTGATGAAGGGGGTCCGTGTTTGCCCCCAGAAACGCATTGGAACGTTAATTATTTTATTTATACGGTTGGACTCTTCATTCCGTGGCGCCTCCGTTTTTTTTTTTCACTACTTGACTTTTACCAGGGCGTAACCCCTTCAAAGGCTTGTTTATTGTACTACAGATGTACTGAACAGTTCCACTTGTCAAATAGCATGATAGAGTTGTCAATAGCATGCGTTAGTGTGAATTCTCTGATGTTTCATTAGATTTCCATGATTATGTAAAGCTTTTCTCGCACACTGGACATAGATAGGTACACTCACTGGAGTCAACTCTGAAAGAATCCGTCTCATGTAAATGAAGCATTTCCCGCACACTCTGCAATACAATTGCTCACCTGTGTGAATTTTGTGGTGTTTAGGAAGGCTTTCGTATTTAAATGAAACATATCCCACACTGTGAACATGAGAAAGGGCACTCACACATGTGAATGATTGCGTGTACAAAGTAATCTTTTTCCGCACTCTTGAGATGGATAGGAGCGCTTACCTGTGTGAATTATCTTGTCTAAGTCTTGTTCTGCTACTGAAATGCTGTTAAGAATTTGTGTCCTTGTGAATACTCTGGTGTCTAAAAAGTACACTTTTCTGAGTAAAACATTTTCCGCACTCTGAGCAGGAAAACGGACGCTCCCCAGTGTGAATTCTCTGGTGTTTACTAAGGTCTCCCTTGTGAATGAAAGCTTTCCCACAGTCTGTACATGAGAAACGTCGCTCACCAGTGTGAATTCTTTGGTGGCCAATAAGGTTTCCTTTCTCAGTGAAGGATTTCCCGCACTCTGAACATGGATAAGGACGTTTACCTGTGTGAATTCTCTGGTGACTAATAAGGTTTCCTTTCTCAGTGAAGGATTTCCCGCACTCTGAACATGGATAAGGACGCTCACCCGTGTGAATTCGTTGGTGTTTCATAAGGTCTCTAATTTGAATGAAACATTTCTCGCACTCTGTGCATGAGAAGCGACGCTCACCTGTGTGAAATTTTTGGTGTCTAATAAGGTCTCCATTGTGGATGAAACATTTCCCGCAGTCTATACATGAGAAAGGGCGCTCACCAGTGTGAATTCTCTGGTGTTTGCGAAGTACATTTTTCTGTGTGAAACATTTCCCGCATTCTGAACATGTATAGGGACGCTCACCTGTGTGACATCTCTGGTGTATAAGAAGATCGTCTTTCTGAGCGAAACATTTCCCACATTCTAAACATAAATAGGGACGGTCCCTGGTGTGACTTCTCTGGTGTAAAAGATGGCTTCCTTTGTCAGCAAAACTTTTCCCACACACTGAACATGAGAAAGTACGCTCCCCTGTATGAATTTTCTGGTGTATAATAAGGGCTCCTTTTTGAATGAAACATTTCCCGCACTCTGAACATGTATATGGACGTTCACCAGTGTGAACTCTCTGGTGTATAACTAGTGCTCCTTTCTGAATGAAACATTTCCCGCATTCCGAACATGAATATGGACGCTCACCTGTGTGTATTCTCCGGTGTCTAAGAAGGCTTCCTTTGGCAGTGAAACCTTTCCCGCAATCTGAGCATGAAAAAGGATGTCCACCCGTGGAACTTCTCTGCTGTTCAGGTGGTGCTCTGGTTTTAGAGGGAGATTTCTTACCATTTAAAGATGGCAATGAACTCTCTACTGTGTGACCTCCAACAGATGAAGAAGATGCCTTCGGATTGGATGGATCAGTTGATGTATTCGCACTGTGAGATCTCAGACGGATATCTGGAGTAACAGTCTGTGATTGGTCGGAAGATTCCTCATGAGTCCCGAAAAGAAATTATCCAAAATACCGGTATCGGTGCATTCCTAATAAATAGGGAAGCAGGTTGGTTACCACAACAGTAAAAGTGATTTGTTTCTGAAGATACGGGGAAACAACCCGATTTAAATATTACGGTCCCTTAAGAAATCATCCAAAAGTTTCTTGAACCGTCCCGCATTCTTTGCTGAAATCACCGCCTGCGACAGTGAGTTCCAGACCCTAACTGATCTTACTGTGAAGAACCCCCTTCGCCCCTTGTGCTGGAATTTTTTTTCCACCAATTTGGTGGTAGGATCTGCTATAGGTTTAGTTTTATTAAGTTCTTAGGGGTGAACAGGCTTGATGTGTGTTTTTTCATCTTCTCTAAAAGTGTCAATACATAGTATATAGTCCTAGAAGTAAAAAAAAAATGTGACCGGTTTCTGCATTTTCTGTGTTTATGACTTACTTGTGTCCATATGTAGAGAAGATTCCTCCTGTTTACTCTTCACAATCATCTCCCCCTCCTCCATAGACTGCTGAGCTCCACTCACCAATGTCTCTTCTTCTTCCTCTTTAATCTCAACTTTGATGTCTTTCAGTTCTTCACCCTAAACCCCCAAAGATAATTAGATACATTTATAAAAAGGGTACAAGAGATTACATAGAGGAATGTCCTCTCATAGCTTAGAATACATTGTTAGGTCTACATGGTCAGTCACATCTACCTGATCATGGTGAGGGATGTTGTGATCATCCTGTGTGGGATCCCGGGAATACAGAGGACGGGGACATCTCTCTGGTGGGTTCCTCTTACTGGATCCATCTGTAGGAAACACACACACTGACTGAATACATTGTTTCTATGTGTGTATCAGATGATGGGGGATCTAGGTGGAGCCTCCTTACTGCTCTCTCCTCTTACCCGGTGATGTGAGGGACGGCTCATTCTCCATCACCACGTCCTTGTAGAGATCCCGGTGTCCTTCTAGATACTCCCACTCCTCCATGGAGAAATAGACAGAGACATCCTGACACCTTATAGGAACCTGACACACACAATGATACAGTCACCACCCAGACACATCCCTTGTCTGTTCCTGGATCATGTCCCAGAATTCCCGGCACCGCTCACCTCTCCCGTCAGCAGACCAATCATCTTCCGGGTGACTTCTAGAATCTTCTTTTTTCTCTCAGATGTTGGGCAGTGAGGTGGAGGCTCTGTGATGGGTGATGCCCCATGAAGACAGTTCTTGGGTGTTAATGGATCACTAGACATTTTCATCACTACTTTATAATCCTGAGTAAATTGAGAAAATAATCAGTAAAGAGTTCTCAAAATCCTCCTCACCTCTCCGGTCAGGTCTGTGTTTTATGAATAGATATAAGATTGAAGTCATGTGACCTCCCAGAATCCTCCTCACCTCTCCGGTCAGCAGGTAGATGATCTCCAGGGTGAGTTCCAATATCCTCTCGGTCAGTTGGCTTCGGTATTTGTCCATCCTCATTGATGTGGTCATGTGATCCATACAGGACACTCCTCTCTGTAAAAGAATAATAAACTGATAATTATTTGCACTTTACCCAAATGAAGAATGTCTCCCCAGCGTTCCTCCATAGTTCTCATAGGTCTCTCTCGGACTTCTTGTTCTACCATATAACAGGCCTCATTTTTAAATGATCTGAAATAAAACCAGAGATAAACATTTACGTGCAACTCCAACCTAAAGTTTCCATTGTAGGTTTGCATAGAAGGGTCAGATCAGGCATCAGGTCTATAAATGGCGGCTCTGGATGGACAGTTGGATAGATGGCTCTATATTTAGAATGTATCCGGTCAATAAATGGCGGCTCTGGAGGGACAGTTGGATAAATGGTTCTATATTTAGAATGTATCCGGTCAATAAATGGCGGCTCTGGAGGGACAGTTGGATAAATGGTTCTATATTTAGAATGTATCCGGTCAATAAATGGCGGCTCTGGAGGGACAGTTGGATAAATGGTTCTATATTTAGAATGTATCCGGTCAATAAATGGCGGCTCTGGAGGGACAGTTGGATAAATGGTTCTATATTTAGAATGTATCCGGTCAATAAATGGCGGCTCTGGAGGGACAGTTGGATAAATGGTTCTATATTTAGAATGTATCCGGTCAATAAATGGCGGCTCTGGAGGGACAGTTGGATAAATGGTTCTATATTTAGAATGTATCCGGTCAATAAATGGCGGCTCTGGAGGGACAGTTGGATAAATGGTTCTATATTTAGAATGTATCCGGTCAATAAATGGCGGCTCTGGAGGGACAGTTGGATAAATGGTTCTATATTTAGAATGTGTCCGGTCTATAAATGGCGGCTCTGGATGCACAGTTGGATAAATGGTTCTATATTTAGAATGTGTCCGGTCTATAAATGGCGGCTCTGGATGGACAGTTGGATAAATGGCTCTATATTTAGGATGTATCCGGTCTATAAATGGCGGCTCTGGATGGACAGTTGGATAAATGGCTCTATATTTAGGATGTGTCCGGTCTATAAATGGCGGCTCTGGAGGGACAGTTGGATAAATGGCTCTTTATTTAGGATGTATCCGGTCTATAAATGGCGTCTCTGGATGGACAGTTGGAGAAATGCTGGGGATATAAGACGTCACAGTGACTATGGAGGACGAGGATGGACATGACGGGGGGGGTCATTGGGTGTAAATATAAAACAATATCTTGTTACCTCCTCTGCTGCCAGTCCCAGCAATGTCTCCTCTCTACTTCCTCCCAACTCACCTCTCACCCGGAACTTCCTGTCTGTAATTACATCACTTCCTGTCTGCATCTTGGATCACTTCCTGTCTTTTTAATCTCACTTCTTGTATGTTTCTTCGTTGATCCTTTTTGCATTCAGCAGAAAACAAAAACAATACGCAGGCCGAGTTCTAGTTATTATCTCTGCGTTTTATTGCCTATTTGTTACTTTGTGTATCGGGACGCTGTCCGTGTATCACCACACCGCCCGTTGTCGCCGCATTCATATCAGTACATAGACTTGGTCTACAAGTAACTTGGTTTGCGAGTGTTTCGCAAGACGAGCAAACGTTTCTGAAACATTGTGGCTTGATAGACGAGCGATGTCTTACAATACGAGCAGGACGTGACGCCGATCACCGGGATTGTGGGTCATCATCTCAGTCAACATCCGTGCGAGTGCGTACAATGGCCCCCATGCAGAAAAAGGCTGAAAAGAAAGGCGGTAAGAAGAAGGAGATGATTACGGTGGCAGTTAAGAAGGAAATCATTGAGAAGTACGAACGAGGTACACGAGTGACCGAAATTGCCAGATTTTATAAGAAGTCCACGTCGACCATTTGCACAATATTAAAGAAGAAGGAAGACATAAGGGGGCTGGACGCAGCCAAAGGAGTCACGAGAATATCAAAGCAACGGCCGCGTGTTCTGGAAGATGTAGAAAAGCTGCTTCTGGTTTGGATAAACGAGAAGCAACTGGCAGGTGGTACTGTGAGTGAGAATTTCATCTGTGAGAAGGCGAAGGCCTTGTACACCGACCTCGTAAGTAAACTGCCAGGTCCAGGCACGTCGACCGAAAACGAAGAACTCTTCAAGGCAAGTAGGGGATGGCTTGATAATTTTAAGAGGAGAAGCGGCATCCATAGCACGAGGCACGGAGAGGCTGCGAGTTCGGACACTAAGGCAGCTGAGGCGTTCGCCACCGAGTTCCAGAAGCTCCTGGTTTCCGAGGGTTACTTGGCCGAGCAGGTCTTTAACTGCGATGAGACGGGGCTTTTTTGGAAGAAGTTGCCGAAGAGGACCTACATTACAGAAGAAGAGAACGCAAGGCCCGGTCACAAGCCCATGAAAGACCGCCTCACCCTCTTGCTTTGTGCTAATGCAAGCGGGGATTTCAAAGCCAAGCCCCTGCTCGTGTATCATTCCGAGAATCCACGAGCCTTCAAGAAATGCAAGGTGCAGAAGAGCCAGTTGAACGTTATGTGGAGGTCCAACAGCAAGGCTTGGGTCACTCGTATGTTGTTCGTCGAGTGGATCAACGAGGTCTTCGGTCCTGCAGTGAAGAAATACCTTTTGGAAAAGAATCTGCCACTCAAAGCATTGCTGGTGATGGATAACGCTCCTGCTCATCCTGCAGGCCTTGAGGACGACTTACTGGAGGAATTCGAGTTCATTAGGGTGAAGTTCCTTCCTCCCAACACCACTCCGTTCCTCCAGCCAATGAATCAACAAGTCATTTCCAACTTTAAGAAGCTTTACACCAAAGCACTATTTCAGCGATGCTTCGAGGTGACCGAAGGAACAAACCTTACCCTCCGAGAGTTTTGGAAAAATCATTTTCACATCGTGAACTGCCTCAAGATCATCGATAAAGCCTGGGATGGAGTCACCAAGGGAACCCTCAATTCTGCTTGGAGAAATCTGTGGCCCGATTGCGTTCTTGGACATGGATTAGAGGGGCCGGCTTATGAACAGGAGTCGCCAGTCGTCGATGAAATTGTGTCCTTGGGGAGGACCATGGGGCTGGAGGTAGATGAGAACGACATTCAAGAGCTGGTGGAGGAACATGGCCAGGAGCTGACCACCGAGGAACTGATGCACCTGCACCGCGAGCAACAGCAAGAGGCTACGGAGGAGATCTCGTCTGCAGAGGAGGAGGAGGAGAATAAGGCGGAGGGATCCCTCACTTCAAATAAGATTAGGGAGATGTGTAAAATGTGGGAAACGGTGCAAAATTTTGTAGAAAAGCACCACCCGAATAAAGCCGCAGCAGTGCGAGCGACGAATCTGTTCAACGACAACGCAATGTCACATTTCCGCGAAATCCTCAAAAGGAGGAAACAGCAAATGTCATTGGATAGATTCCTTGTTAAGGAGCCGAGAGATGCCAGTGATTCCGTCAGTGATGGTGAGAGTCGTCCTACACAATAATCCTGCTCTCTCTCGTCCCCCTCGCACCAGCCACAAAGGTACCTGGAATTGGTTGATGTGTCTTTATATTTTGTATTATATCACAGTATTGTAATCATTTTTATAGGAATATTTTGGGGTTGTGGAATGAATCATTGGGAGTTTCCATTATTTCCTAAGGGGAATGATGTACAAGCGCTTTGGATTACAAACATGCTTCCGGAACTAATTACACCAAGGTATTACTGTACTAGGAACTAACTGACCAGCGTACAAGGTAGTTGGGATTTATACTGAGGACCCTACTGCTATAAGGCAGACATGCTAACCACTGTACCAATATACCTCTCCCCTACCATCCACACTGCGTTCTCTGACAGCTCTCCCCCCACCATCCACAATACATTCTCTGACAGCTCTCCACCATCCACACTACATTCTCTGACACCTCTCCCCCACCATCCACACTACATTCTCTGACAGCTCTCCTCTTCCATCCACACTACATTCTCTGACAGCTCTCCTCCACCATCCACACTACATTCTCTGACACCTCTCCTCCCACCATCCACACTATATTCTCTGATATCTCTCCTCCCACCATCCACACTACATTCTCTGATATCTCTCCTCCCACCATCCACACTATATTCTCTGATATCTCTCCTCCCACCATCCACACTATATTCTCTGATATCTCTCCTCCCACCATCCACACTATATTCTCTGATATCTCTCCTCCCACCATCCACACTATATTCTCTGATATCTCTCCTCCCACCATCCACACTATATTCTCTGATATCTCTCCTCCCACCATCCACACTATATTCTCTGATATCTCTCCTCCCACCATCCACACTATATTCTCTGATATCTCTCCTCCCACCATCCACACTATATTCTCTGATATCTCTCCTCCCACCATCCACACTATATTCTCTGATATCTCTCCTCCCACCATCCACACTATATTCTCTGATATCTCTCCTCCCACCATCCACACTATATTCTCTGATATCTCTCCTCCCACCATCCACACTATATTCTCTGACAGCTCTCCTCCACCATCCACACTATATTCTCTGACAGCTCTCCACCATACACACTACATTCTGTGACAGCTCTCCTCCACCATCCACACTACATTCTCCGACAGTTCTCTTCCACCATACACACTACATTCTTTTGAACCTTTCTGCCCACACTCCACATCATAAGTCTTTAAATAATACCAATTGCTGCAAAACACTCCCTTATCTCCAGTATTTTTTCAGTACCTCACTTCTGGATCCTTTTGCTGCGGCTTTGTTACGCTTTTAGTTTTCTTGTGTTTGTGACTATCTGGGCTCCTCATTTTGCATATTACTCCTCTTCCTCTGAACTACGTAAACATTCTCTCCTTGCCTGAGGAATGACGGCCATCTTCCAAGCAGATATTAAATACATCCTGACTATATGGCATTTCTGGTGACTCCATCTATCCTTAGAATATCTAACACACGTGTGGACCCTTCTGGACTCTGTCTTGCTAATAAAATAATAATGGAGGACTTTCTATGAACCGAGCTCATTCCCATCACCAATGGATGACTCTCTATGAACCAAGCTCATTCCGATCACCAATGGATGACTCTCTATGAACTGAGCTCATTCCCATCACAAATGGAGGACTCTCTATGAACCGAGCTCATTCTTATTACCAATGGAGGACTCTCTATGGACTGAGCTCATTCCCATCACCAATGGATGACTCTCTATCATTCCGATCACCAATGGATGACTCCCTATGATCCAAGCTCATTCCCATCACCAATGGATGACTCTCTATGAACTGAGCTCATTCCCATCACCAATGGATGACTCTCTATGATCTGAGCTCATTCACATCACCAATGGATGACTCTCTATGAACTGAGCTCATTCCCATCACCAATGGATGACTCTCTATGAACTGAGCTCATTCCCATCACCAATGGAGGACTCTCTATGAACCGAGCTCATTCCCATCACCAATGGAGGACTCTCTATGAACCGAGCTCATTCCCATCACCAATGGAGGACTCTCTATGAACCGAGCTCATTCCCATCACCAATGGATGACTCTCTATGAACCGAGGTCATTCCTATAACCAATGGATGACTCTCTATGAACCAAGCTCATTCCCATCACCAATGGAGGACTCTCTATGATCTGGGCTCATTCCGATCACCAATGGAGGAATCTATATGATCTGAGCTCATTCCCATCTTAATGGATGACTCTCTATGAACTATGCTCATTCCCATCACCAATGGAGGACTCTCTATAACCCGAGCTCATTCCCATCACCAATTGATGACTCTCTATGAACCGAGCTCATTCCCATCACCAATGGATGACTCTCTATGAACCGAGCTCATTCCCATCACCAATGGA
>NW_017309504.1:25245-26661 GCF_000935625.1 Nanorana parkeri
ACACTACATTCTCTGACAGCTCTCCTCCACCATCTACACTACATTCTCTGACAGCTCTCCTCCACCATCCACACTATATTCTCTGACAGCTCTCCACCATACACACTACATTCTGTGACAGCTCTCCTCCACCATCCACACTACATTCTCCGACAGTTCTCTTCCACCATACACACTACATTCTTTTGAACCTTTCTGCCCACACTCCACATCATAAGTCTTTAAATAATACCAATTGCTGCAAAACACTCCCTTATCTCCAGTATTTTTTCAGTACCTCACTTCTGGATCCTTTTGCTGCGGCTTTGTTACGCTTTTAGTTTTCTTGTGTTTGTGACTATCTGGGCTCCTCATTTTGCATATTACTCCTCTTCCTCTGAACTACGTAAACATTCTCTCCTTGCCTGAGGAATGACGGCCATCTTCCAAGCAGATATTAAATACATCCTGACTATATGGCATTTCTGGTGACTCCATCTATCCTTAGAATATCTAACACACGTGTGGACCCTTCTGGACTCTGTCTTGCTAATAAAATAATAATGGAGGACTTTCTATGAACCGAGCTCATTCCCATCACCAATGGATGACTCTCTATGAACCAAGCTCATTCCGATCACCAATGGATGACTCTCTATGAACTGAGCTCATTCCCATCACAAATGGAGGACTCTCTATGAACCGAGCTCATTCTTATTACCAATGGAGGACTCTCTATGGACTGAGCTCATTCCCATCACCAATGGATGACTCTCTATCATTCCGATCACCAATGGATGACTCCCTATGATCCAAGCTCATTCCCATCACCAATGGATGACTCTCTATGAACTGAGCTCATTCCCATCACCAATGGATGACTCTCTATGAACCGAGCTCATTCCCATCACCAATGGAGGACTCTCTATGAACTGAGCTCATTCCCATCACCAATGGATGACTCTCTATGATCCGAGCTCATTCCCATCACCAATGGAGGACTCTCTATGAACTGAGCTCATTCCCATCACCAATGGATGACTCTCTATGAACCGAGGTCATTCCTATAACCAATGGATGACTCTCTATGAACCAAGCTCATTCCCATCACCAATGGAGGACTCTCTATGATCTGGGCTCATTCCGATCACCAATGGAGGAATCTATATGATCTGAGCTCATTCCCATCTTAATGGATGACTCTCTATGAACTATGCTCATTCCCATCACCAATGGAGGACTCTCTATAACCCGAGCTCATTCCCATCACCAATTGATGACTCTCTATGAACCGAGCTCATTCCCATCACCAATGGATGACTCTCTATGAACCGAGCTCATTCCCATCACCAATGGATGACTCTCTATGAACCGAGCTCATTCCCATCACCAATGGAGGACTCTCTATGAACTGAGCTCATTCCCATCACCAATGGA
>NW_017309504.1:28358-31082 GCF_000935625.1 Nanorana parkeri
GAGCTCATTCCCATCACCAATGGAGGACTCTCTATGATCTGAGCTCATTCCCATCACCAATGGATGACTCTCTATGAACCGAGCTCATTCCCATCACCAATGGATGACTCTCTATGAACTGAGCTCATTCCCATCACCAATGGAGGACTCTCTATGAACTGAGCTCATTCCCATCACCCATCATTTAAGAATCGTGGACATGTGTAAATAAGGACCCAGAACCTTCAGTAGTATACAAACTTAATAGGCGGACTAAGCTCCAGTTAATGTCCTTTCATGTCGTCGCCTATGTATTGTCACTATTACTTGTATATTGTCCATGTATTGGTATAGCTGACCTTGTACTTACACAGTTACCCAATTTTTTTGCCATTTATTTGGCCGTGTTTTACCAGTTTAGTTTTATGGTTTACTAGAATTTAATATTTGTACTCCTTTGGATTTTGGAGATGCCACATGTGACTTAGTTGCAGCCTGGGGATGGGGGGAGGGGGGTGTCCAAGATCCAAGGAGCACCTTCAGGCTTTTGAGTAGTATAACTTATGTATCTGATTTCCTACCCAACAATCATATTTTCGGAGGTCCTGATGTGCCAGGACAATAGAAACACCCCCAAAAAGAACACATTGTGGAAAGCGGACACCCCAAAGTATTTGCTAAGAGGCATGGTGAGTCTCCTGGAGAATTTGTTTACACAATTTGTGGGAAAATGAATGTAATGCAGATCAGAAATATAAACTTTGAAATAGAAGACGTTTTTGGAATTCAATAATCTCTTAAGAGAATTTGTTCAAAACGAACCCAAAAGGTCGCATGGGAATCAGCCAGCTGATCTACACAACTGCTCCATGATGTCCCGTGCCCACATAGGGGGTCTGGAGATGAGTCTCCTTTCAGCAGGAAGCTCAGGCTTTATTGCATCCTGTACCAGGACAAAGGCAGTCCCCTTGGCACTGGCAATTTGGGTGCAGGGCACTGATTGCTAAAACTCCAGGTTCAATATAACAGCCTCGTGCTCCGAGAAAGGAGTCGGAGTATTCAAGGTTTACTCCAGTGATAGACACTGAGAGGCTTGTGGCTGGAGGGTCTCATTGGAAGGAGACTAGAAGATGATAACTGCTGGGACATCTAGTTCTGGACATGTGTATTATGTCATTGAGGACTGTTGGGACTTTTAGTTCCTTCCTAGCTGTGAACTGTTATCCGGATATTGAGACGCCCTTTTGTCCCCTCGCTGTAGAGCCTTTGCTGCCTGTGACTTGTGTGGGCCGAAAGCTGTGGCCAGTCTCCAGAACTTCTCCCAATGCCCACCTTAACCTAGGAGCCTCCTCCTGGTGCAACCCTGCTCTCATTATTTGCCCCTGCTGTGGGCTACCTGGTGTATCCAACACTGCAGACAGGTCACCCTGGACCTTTACACCTCCCAGGACCCAGCAATCTCCCTCTGGAAGGACTCTGCAATCCCCTGCAGATAACCCTGTCTGGATCTCCCTCAGCCAAGCCAACCCAACCAGCTGTCCAGGACTGTCTGTCACCTACAGTGTGAGTTGCCTAATCAATAAACAAAAAACAATGGTCCAAAATAAAGCAAAGTAAATGTGTTTAATCATTAATCTATCCCTGGCACTGGCTGTGGTGACCATCACTGGAACCACTACCACTGGTTGCGATCACCATCACTGGAACCACTACCACTGGTTGTGATCATCACTGGAACCAACGGCACTGGCTTTGATCACCATCACTGGAACCAATGGCACTGGCTTTGATCACCATCACCGGAACCAACGGCACTGGCTTTGATCACCATCACTGGAACCACTGCCACCGGCTTTGATCACCATCACTGGAACCACTGCCACCGGCTGTATCTTCTTAGGATTTCAACACCTTCATGAAACTGTGCAGTCTAATACCGTAGCGAGGTATGGTAGAGACGGAAGCAGTCCTTTATGCAGAGGCCAGGTTTTGAGGGACAGTAGGGACAATAGTAACGGGTGTCACTCCTTATTCCATCTTTGCTGCATACACGACATCTTTTTTGGGGTGACCGGTCTGCTCGGGTGGAAGGGATAAGATCCGGGAAGTGTCTCTCATGGAGCCTGCTGACTGCGTTGGAAGGGAGTCTTTCAGGCGCAGGGTACCCCTGGTCAGGTTGGGTTGTTTCTTCTTGATGATTTAGGAAGGAGTCAGATGTTTCTGCAGATTTATACATGACAAATGAATTGTAAATGACCAAATATAAAAATTATATGGACACATTGTTGTACCAGTACCTTGATCTTCGGTCATGTTGCCCCCTGACCCTGGTCGCAACATCTTAGCTCTCCATGATCTCCTTGGTACCCGTAGTTAACGAGCCACCATCTGCATTTTTAGATCCCACCACCTACATGAGGAGCGCCGGGCTGTCGCAATGGCAACCTGATGCAAAGCATGCGGACAGAATAGCTGAAGAATCCCACCCTGGCTCAGGTATATATAAAGTACCCGTGGGGACCTGTAGCTGTGCCTCTAGGATTTCCCTCGCTGCCCACCTAGACTGAGAAGCCACCCCTTGGTGCCCACCTAGACTGAGAAGCCTCCCCTTGGTGCCCACCTAGACCCAGAAGCCTCCCCTTGGTGCCCACCTAGACTCAGAAGCCTCCCCTTGGTGCCCACCTAGACTCAGAAGCCTCCCCTTGGTGCCCACCTAGACTCAGAAGCCTCCCCTTGGTGCCCACC
>NW_017309504.1:32120-43950 GCF_000935625.1 Nanorana parkeri
AGAAGCCTCCCCTTGGTGCCCACCTAGACCCAGAAGCCTCCCCTTGGTGCCCACCTAGACTCAGAAGCCTCCCCTTGGTGCCCACCTAGACTCAGAAGCCTCCCCTTGGTGCCCACCTAGACTCAGAAGCCTCCCCTTGGTGCCCACCTAGACTCAGAAGCCTCCCCTTGGTGCCCAACAAGACTCAGAAGCCTCCCCTTGGTGCCACTGTGCTCTCCTCATTTCTCGCCCTTGCTGTGTGTTGCCTAGTGTACGTGGTCACTCCAGACCACCACCTCTTTTAGAAGAACGCTGCCAGCTCCTTGCTCTAATCATTTCCCACAATCTGAACATAAGAGGACCTTCACCCATTTGACTGTTCTGTTGTATAATAACTGCTTCACTCAGAAACACACATTTCCCGCTTTCTGAACCTGAATATGCATGCTCACCTTTGTGATTTCTCTGATGTTTCAGATAACTTCCTTTCGAAGTGAAACACTTCCCGCACTCTGAACACGAATAAGGGTTCTCTAATAAGTGATTTCTCTGGTGTTTAAGAAAGTGTTGTTTCTTAATGAAATATTTCCCGCACTCTGAACATGAATATGGATTTCCTCTTATGTGACTTTTCTGGTGTTTAAGAACTTTCTTTTTATTAGTGAAGAATTTCCCGCACTCTGAACATGAATAAGGGGGCTCTTTCGTGTGAGTTCTCTGGTGTACAAGAAGGTGTTGTTCCTTAGAGTAACATCTCCCACACTCGGAACATGAATAAGGATGCTCAGCCGAGGGACGTCCCTGCTGTTTAGGCGGTGCTCTGTTTTTAGTGCGAGATTTCTCACAATCCAAAGATGACAATGAACATTCTACTGGGTGACCTCCATCGGATAAAGAAGACTCCTTGGGATTAGATGGATCTGTTGACCTCTCCGCACTGTGAGATCCCAGAGGGAGGTCCGAAGTCATAGTATTTGTTTGGTCAGAAGATTCCTCAGGATTAGAAGGATTCATTAATCTCTCTGAATGAGAATGTCTGTAATGATTATTATTTATAATGAGATTCACTCCTGGAGAATGTTGTGTGATGTCATCATCTTCTGCCTTAACAGCTAGAGGTAAAACCCGATCTCCCTTCGAGGAATTCGGAACAAAACATCCATCTGTAAAAGAAAATTTTACATGAAAAATTAAAAATATTTTCAAGCCTTGTATTCAGGAGATATATATGTTGGTGGAGCACTAATAAGATCTTCATAGCTCTGCCATGGGCTCGTGTGCAATCATCACACCAAACTATGACCGCAATCCAGATAAAGGATCCAACACACCCAAACCACACCGAGGACCAGGACTTCTACATTGATGACATTGTAATTGTGAGAATGGAGATGGACCTTCCTCCACCTCAATTCCTGGAAACATGACAACATACTGGAGAGAGATGGACCTTCCTCCACCTCAATTCTTGGACAAATGACAACAGAATGAAGATGGACCTTCCTTCTAATCAATTCCTTTAAACATGGCAACATACTGGAGAAGGGAGATGGACCTTCCTCCACCTTAATTCTTGGAAACATGACAACATACTAAAGAATGGAGATGGACCTTCCTTCTCCTCAATTCCTGGAAACATGACAACATACGGAAGTATGGAGATGGACCTTCCTCCACCCTAATTCCTGGAAACATGGCAACATACTGAAGAATGGAGATGGTCCTTCCTTCTCATCAATTCCTGGAAACATGACAACATACTGGAGAAGAGAGATGGACCTTCCTCCACCTTAATTCTTGGAAACATGACAACATACTGGAGAAGGGAGATGGACCTTCCTCCACCTTAATTCTTGGAAACATGACAACATACTGAAGAATGGAGATGGACCTTCCTCCACCTTAATTCTTGGAAACATGACAACATACTGGAGAAGGGAGATGGACCTTCCTCCACCTTAATTCTTGGAAACATGACAACATACTGAAGAATGGAGATGGACCTTCCTTCTCCTCAATTCCTGGAAACATGGCAACATACTGGAGAACAGAGATGGACCTTTCTCCACCTTAATTCCTGGAAACATGGCAAAATACTGGAGAATGGACCTTCCTTCTCCTCAATTCCTGGAAACATTAGAACATACTAGAGAACGGAGATGGACCTTCCTCCACCCTAATTCTTGGAAACATGACAGTATACTGAGGAATGGAGATGGACCTTCATGGTGTAAAGTACGTACTAGATATAGTTGTCTTCAAGTGTGGCACCTGATATCACCAAAGGCTGCAGATAATATACAGTGTATGATTAAAGGAAAAAAGGATTACCTCTCTATATGGAAAGGGTTCTTTTCTGTAAAAGCTGTGGAAATGTTTAATAGTTTTGGACAGGAACTTGTTCGACCTGACCTAATAGACTGGATGACCTAATAGACTGGATGACTTTTAAATACAAACATGTACAGGACTACTAATATTTGTAGAAAAAGCTATGTGGAATGTTGATCCGGGAGTTATTTGATTGCCTCTTAGAACAAGATGGAATTATTTTATCCTTTTTGAAGTAAATTGGGCCAAACCCTCTATGTGTGTTTTCGGCATTCCTCTGGATCTGCTGTAGGTTTAGGATTATTTTTGTTTCCTCTGGGGTGAACGGGCTAGATATGCGAGATGTGTCAACCCATCTAAAAGTATAAAAACAAACTTCATATTCACAGACGTAAAATAAAAATTGTGAACTTTGTTTTACTTACTTGTGTCCGTATGTAGAGAAGATTCCTCCTGTTCACTCTTCATCATCATCTCCCCCTCCTCGATAGACTGCTGAGCTCCACTCACCAACGTCTCTTCTTCTTCCTCTTTAATCTCAGCTTTGATGTCTTTCAGTTCTTCACCCTAAACCCCAAAGATGATAGAATACATTTATAAAAAGGAACACATAGAAGAATGTCCTCTCATAGCTTAGAATACATTGTTAGGTCTACATGGTCAGTCACATCTACCTGATCGTGTAATGAATAATTGTGATCTGCCTGTGTGGAATCCGGGGAATACAGAGGACGGGTCTGAGGGATCTCATGATGTTCCTGTGTGGAATCCCAGGAATACAGAGGACGGGTCTGAGGGATCTCATGATGTTCCTGTGTGGAATACAGAGGAAATCTCTCTGGTGGGTTCCTCTTCCTGGATCCATCTGTAGGAAACACACACACTGACTGAATACATTGTTTCTATGTGTGTATCAGATGATGGGGGATCTAGGTAGACCCTCCGTACTGCTCTCTCCTCTTACCCGATGATGTGAGGGGCGGCTCATTCTCCATCACGACGTCCTTGTAGAGATCCCGGTGTCCTTCTAGATACTCCCACTCCTCCGTGGAGAAATAGACGGAGACATCCTGACACCTTATAGGAACCTGACACACACAATGATACAGTCACCACCCAGACACATCCCTTGTCTGTTCCTGGACCATGTCCCAGAATTCCCGGCACCGCTCACCTCTCCTGTCAGCAGATCAATGATCTTCCGGGTGACTTCTAGAATCTGTTTCTCTTTTCTCTCAGATGTCAGGCAGTGAGGTGGAGGCTCTGTGATGGGTGATGTCCCATGAAGACAGTTGTTGGGTGTTAATGGATCACCAGACATTTTCTTCACCACTTTATAATCCTGAGTAAATTTAGAAAATGATCAGTAAAGACTTCCCAGAATCCTCCTCACTTCCCCAATAAGGTCTGTGCGAATTAATGATATCAAGTGGCCCTCCTGGAATCCACATTAGCTCGTTAGTCAGCTATGAGTTTTATTATGAGAGGTAAGAGCGATGTCATATGACCACACACCCCTTCCAAAATCCTTAACTCTTCAATTAGATCTCATTTTTTTCTTATAGAGATAAAAGTGATGTCATTGTCATGTGACCCTCCCAAAATCCTCCTCACCTCTCCGGTCAGCAGGTAGATGATCTCCAGGGTGAGGTTTAATATCCTCTCCGTCATATGGGTTTGGTCTTTGTCCATCCTCAATGATGTTATGAGATCTGCATAGGATGCTCCTTTCTGTAGAGAAATGATGAACTGAGAATTATCTGGACTGTCCCGGGATGGATGATGTCTGGACAGTTTTCTGGTGCCTCCTCACTATCACGTAGCAGTGGGCACTTCCGGGTTTTACAGAGTGTTGCAGCCCCGTAGCTTGAGTGCTCCTCAGCTTACAGCCTTAGCAACCCACAACAATAAATGGCGGCTCTGGATGGACAGTTGGATAAATGGTTCTATATTTAGGATGTATCCGGTCTATAAATGGTGGCTCTAGATGGACAGTTGGATAAATGGCTCTATATTTAGGATGTATCTGGTCTATAAATGGCGGCTCTGGATGGACGGTTGGATAAATGGCTCTATATTTAGGATGTATCTAATTAAACAATGTCGCCCTAATATATATGTTCGCAGAAGTACCTGCTGGAGATAAAAGTCACAATAAATATGTAAAAAGAGTACGGACATGACAGGAGGGTTACTGGGTGTAAATATAAAATAATATCTTCTTACCTCCTCTGCTGCCAGTTCCAGCAATGTCTCCTCTCTACTTCCTCCCACCCAGAACTTCCTGTGTGCATCTTACATCACTTCCTGTCTGCACCTGACATCACTTCCTGTCAAGTCAAAAACGACAGCCTTAGCTATGTTTTAAAATTTACCCCCCCTCCGGTGTTTTATTGCACTCCTTATTATACTTTGTATTATGATGCAACCAAAGAGCGTACGTTTGGATCATTTCTCCTCCGGCTATGGGAGTCATGTCTGTGGCTGTTAGAGTCTTGAAATGCCTTTTGGGATTTGTAGTTTCACCACAGATGAATGCCGACTTTTGGCTGCCCTCTACTGTAGATGTGTCTGCACCCCAAAAAATAGCAGACCGGTATGCAATCCACACTTTCAACACGTTAAAATATACGTATCTCGGCCGGAATAAAGATCGGATTTAGTTACTCCGTGTCCCGCGTCAAAGTGTGGTGGCCAAAAGGCGAGCGCTTTAATTCCAAATGTACTGTTTTTATGGTGAGAGATGGAGAAGCTGTTCGTATTTGGTTCTTTTGGCGGTTCTTCTGGTTCTGGTGGGTGTACAGTATCAGAGTTCGGACCCAACGCACAGTAGAACCATCGCCTGTCCAGGGATATTAAATATAACAATGAATGAGCTGGTTTTTGATTGGTCTACAGAACCCATGAACCTGAGGAGACTGCTGGGTGTGTAGGTCTATATAAGCTTGGTTGTGATTGCCAGAGAGGGACTGGGGGGGGATTTTGACTCATTAGCATATCACCTTTTGCAGATAGAACGGCCAAACACACTCAAAGAATTCATTCTACAATGTAAAGCCAACGCTGTCGTAGAACTTACGTCAAATGCGTTGCCCTTGAAGGTGTCCTTAACCTTCCGTTGACTTCATCCCAAACCATCTCGATGGAGTTTAGAGACCACGTGTGAAGGAAATGATGAAAACTCCCCAGGACACACATTGTTCCCTCAACATTTCTAGCAGGGTGTGGAGACCGCCATTTTATGATCAGTGTCTACATTGCACACCACACATGGTTCCCTCAGCAGTGTCCACACCGTAGTAGAGACGTTCTTTAATCTCAGAGTCTGCATTCCCACCACATTGTTCTCTTACAGTGCCATGGTGGTAAAGACGTTCTTTTATCATCAGTGTCTACATCCCCAAGCACACATTGTTCCCAGACCCTGGTAAAGATGTTCTTTTATTAGTGTCCACATGCCCACCACATTATTCCCTCAGCAGTGTCCACACCCTGGTAGAGATGTTCTTTGATCAGTGTCTACATCCCCACCACACATAATTTCATCACCAGTGTCACCGTGGTAGAGGTTTTCTTTTATCATCGGTGTCTACATCCCCAAGCACACATTGTTCCCTCAGCAGTCTCCACACCCTGGTAGAGATGTTCTATGATCAGTGTCTACATCCCCACCACACATGGTTCCCTCAGCAGCTCCCTCCCTCACACCCTGGCTTAGATGTTCTTTTATGATTAGTGTCCACATGGCCACCACATTGTTCCCTCAGCAGTCTCCGCACCCCTTGTCACGTTTGGCTGGGATTGTCATGGAGCCCTAAAAATGGATGAGGCTCAGAGTCTAAAGAGCCCCCTGGTATTTACCAGTGCACCCCACAAGGGTTAGGGTTGTGACGGGTCCCAGGTTGCGGCCCTCAGACACACCTATGCAGGCGGCAGCTGACCTAGCAAGGAACGAGAGCGAGGCACAGCAGCGATAAGCAATTTCATAAACAGGGACCTGCTGACCAACAACGTAAGGGGACTGTTCTGCACTGACGACCAGCGTTGATGGTCCCTTCACCTACCACCAATTTTAGGGTTCAAATCCTTATTGGACTCTCTGGGTCAGTAATTTTTTTTTTTACAGGGATACTTTTTACATTCAGTAGGATAGTGTTATCATGATTACCAGTGTCACCCACCTGCAGTCACCATATTTGCCCACATATGGCAGCAGCTTAGTGTTATAGAGTCATTCTGTAAGTGTGGGACCAGCTCAGCACTGTTTCTTTTGATAACCACATTACTATAATTTATATTTCCCGCACTCTCAACATAAACAAGGGCCACCCTGATGGTGACATTTCTAGCGAATAACCACTTTAATATTAAAACATTTCTGGCACACTGAGCATGAAAACGACTTTTTATCCACATGAAAATTCTAGTGTCTAAGAACACATTTCTGTTCCAGTGTGAATTTTCTGGTGTCTTTGCAGACTTCCTTTCTCAGTGAAACTTTTCCCACACTCTGAACATGAAAAAGGACGCACACCTCTGTGACTCTTCAGGTGTCTAATAAGATTCCCCTTCTGAGTGCAACTTTTCCCACACTCTGAACATAAAAACTTTTTGCCCGTGTGAATATTTTGGTGTCTATGAAGAGCACTTTTCTGAGTAAAACTTTTCCCACACTCTGAACATGGAAATGACCTTTCGCCGGTGTGAATACTCTGGTGTATCTGAAGTGCACTTTTTTGGGTAAAACTTTTTCTGCACTCTGGGCAGGAAAAAGGACGCTCATTCGTGTGAATTCTCTGGTGTCTAATAAGTTTCCCTTTCTCCGTAAAACTTTTTCCACACTCTGAACAGGAAAACGGACGCTCATTCGTGTGAATTCTCTGGTGTCTAATAAGTTTCCCTTTCTCCGTAAAACTTTTTCCACACTCTGAACAGGAAAACGGACGCTCATCCGTGTGAATTCTCTGGTGAACAATTAGTTTTCCTTTATCACTGAAACATTTTCCGCACTCCAAGCAGGAAAAAGGACGCTCACCCGTGTGACTTCTCTTGTGTCTTACAAGGTCTTCAGGCTGAAAGAAACATTTCCCACACTCTGGACATGAATAGGGGCGCACCCCTGTGTGGATTCTCTTGTGCTTAACAAGGCTTACTTGGTGAATAAAACTTCTTCCACACTCTGAACATAAAAAAGGACGCTCACCAGTGTGACTTCTCTGGTGATTAAGAAGGTTTCTTTTTTGAATGAAACCTTTCCCGCACTCTAGACATGAATAGGGACGCTTAGTTGTGTTACTTTTCTCATGTGATTGATGAGAAGATTCTTCAGGATTAGAAGGATCCATTGATGTCTCTGAATGGGAAGATCTGTGATGTCTATTATGAGTAATGAGATTCACTCCTGGAGAATGTTGTGTGATGTCATTACAATCTGGAGCAAAAATAAAATGTTCCTCAGAGGTATTCCGGACATGGTGTCCATCTGTTCAAAACAATTTATGAATAAATGTTAGAAGTATTCTTCAATCTTTGCATTCTGAAGTCATTTATATTGGTCTAGCACTAAATATTTTTAAGCGCTACAGTAATTCCTCATTTGTTGGTCACATGACGTTATATTGAGGAATGGTGTTGGTCACATGACGTTATATTGAGGAATGGAGATGGACCTTCATATGGTGTACAGCAGGGCTCAAAATTTCCACTCGCCTGCTCGCATTTGGCGAGTGGAAATGCAGTCAGGCTTGAGTCAGTACCTGACTCGTGGGAGCAGCTGCTTCTGGTGGTCTGTCTCCCTTCCTTTCGGCCGCAGCTCTTCAGTGAGCTCCGTGTCGAAAACGGAGTGATTAGTAATGTCTGCAGACCTTACTAATCGCACCAGATCACCAGGGATCTGAAAGAAGGTAATATTTTATATGTGGGGGCAGGGACCTTTATGGTAATATTGTTAAAGTTGTTAATATTTATTTTTGTAACTTTATCTTGCATAAAACATCTAACACTGTGATTTACAAGATTATTTAAGTGGGTGTGTTTAGGGGCGGAGTTAAGGGCAGGGTAGGGGTTAGGTGGGCAACTGGTGGCGAGTAACTGTTAAAGCAGGGCTAGTAGCTCAGGACTTGACCCCTGGTGTACAGTATCTCCTCCTCATGTGTTGGGGACATGACGTTATATTGAGGAATGGAGATGGACCTTCATATGGCGTACAGTATCTCCTCCTCATTTGTTGGTCACATGACGTTATATTGAGGAATGGAGATGGACCTCTCATATGGTGTACAGTATCTCCTCCTCATTTGTTGGTCACATGACGTTATATTGAGGAATGGAGATGATCCTTACTTGTGTCCATATGTAGAGAAGATTGCTCCTGGTTATGCTTCATAATCATCTCCCCCTTCTCCGCAGACTTCTGAGCTCCACTCATCAACGTCTCTTCTGCTTTCGTTTTAGGCTGGATATCTTTCAGTTCTTTAACCTAAACCCCAAAAATGATAGAACACATTTATAAAAAAGAAAATATATATAAAATTTTCTCTCATAGCTTAGAATAGATTTTTAGGTCTACATGCTGAGTCCCACCTACCTGATCATGGTGGGGGACGGTGTGATCTTCCTGTGTGTAATCCCGGGAATACAGAGGACGGGGACATCTCTCTGGTGGGTTCCTCTTACTGGATCCATCTGTAGGAAACACACACACTGACTGAATATATTGTTTCTATGTGTGTATCAGATGATGGGGGATCTAGGTGGACCCTCCGTACTGCTCTCTCCTCTTACCCGGTGATGTGAGGGGCGGCTCATTCTCCATCACGACGTCCTTGTAGAGATTCCGGTGTCCTTCTAGATACTCCCACTCCTCCATGGAGAAATAGACAGAGACATCCTGACACCTTATAGAAACCTGACACACAGAATGATACAGTCACCACCCAGACACATCCCTCGTCTGTTCCTGCATCATGTCCCAGAATTCCCGGCACCGCTCACCTCTCCCGTCAGCAGCTCAATCATCTTCCGGGTGACTTTTAGAATCTTCTTGGCGCTGTTTATTTCTACTGTCAGGCGGTGAGGTGGAAGCTCTGTGATGGGTGATGTCCCATGAAGACATCTGTTGGGTGTTATTGGCTCTCCGCATATTTTCTTTACTACTTTATGATCCTGAGTAAAGACAGAACAATCATCACTACGGATCTCCTAGAACCCAACTCCCCTGTCTGGTCAGAATTATTAATAAAGATAATGGTGATGTCATGTGACATCCCAGAATCCTCCTCACCTCTCCGGTCAGCAGGTAGATGATCTCCAGGGTGAGGTCTAATATCCTCTCAGTCATTTGACTCTGGTCCTCGTCCATGCTTATTGATGTGGTCATGTGATCCATACAGGACACTCCTCTCTATAAATAAATAATAACATGAGAATGACCTGGACTGTGCTGTGATGGATGTTGTCTTCACAGAGTTCCTCCAGAGTTCTCAGACCGCTTCTTATACTCATTACAGGTCTTGCTCATCATTCTAACGGAACGTATAACTAAAACCAAGAAAATCAATGTAACATATTGCAGCTTATAAATTCTGCTTTGAGTTTTCAGGACAACAGGATGGGACTACAGAACAGCCTCCTTTTGCTCTGCTCCATAACTGAGGGGACATCTGTAGAACAATGTAATAGATGAGATTGAACCCCAGGCAGAGAGCTCAGGAAGTTATCAGCTGAGAAGACTTCTGTCCAACGTCAAACAAAATGCTTCCAATGGACCAACCAAAAGGGAGGAAATGAAAGCGGTTCGTTGTTGGGGTTTACGTACCCTTGAGTGAGAGGTAGAGATTGTCTTGGAAGCCCAACTCTAACCAGAACCTTTTATTGTTGGATGGACTGGAGAAAAATTGGAATCTCTATTGAGGACGTCTTCTGTCTGTGTCCCGATTCGGAGGGTTTCCCTTCAGTTCCCTTCCAGATGGCCAGTGCCAAACGGCAGAGCGTAGAAGGGAAATCGGCCAAACATGGGAAGAGGTTCCAACCTTCTCTTCTAAATCTCAGGGTAAAAGGTTCTCACTGCAGTTGGGCTTCAAAGAGAAGTATTATAACGCCCTTCGGCATCACAAGGAGGTGTGTTAGATTGATGCCACCACTAGGGATGCACCGATACCAGTTTTTCAGTTTCGAGTACCGATATTTCTTTCTAGGTAATCGCCGATACCAAATACCGGTGCCACGTGCATCAATTATCAGGAAGTTGGGCGGTGGACCATGACCCGTTGCCTGTGAAGCCGGTGTTCTTGCAAAAGAACACCGGCTTCAGAGACTGCCTGGCTTCCAAACCAAATCAGGAAGCCGGTCAGTGGGTTATGAGGTGCTGTCCGGCTTCCCGATTGGTCAGGAAGCCAGGCTGCTTAGCACCACGTAAAGCCAGCTTCCTAGCCAATAAGGAAGCCAGGTGACAAGTCATGACCCGCCTCCTGATTGGCTACGAAGCTAGCTACACTTGTTCCTAGGCAGCCTGGCTTCCTGACCAATCAGCAGGCGGGTCATTACGTGCCGCCTGGCTTCCTGATTGGTTAGGAAGCCAGGCTGCCTAGCAGCACGTGAAGCCGGCTCTCTAGCCAATGAGGAAGCCGGGAGGGCATGTCATGATCCACCTCCTGGCTTTCTGATTGGCTAGGAAGCCAGCTTCACTTGTTCCTAGGCAGCCTGGCTTCCTGACCCATCAGGAGGCGGGTCATTACGTGCCACCCGGCTTCCTGATGGGTTAGGAAGCCAGGCTGCTTAGCCGGCTCCCTAGCCAATCAGGGAGGCGGGTCATAACCCACTGCCCGGCTTCCTGATTGGAAAGGAAGCCGGCTCCCTCGGCACTGGCAGATGTCCCTCCGATAGGAAGTTCCGGTATCGGAGAATTGGGGCGAGTACTTGCCCAAATACTTGGTATCGGTACCAATACTATCGGTATATCCCTAGTCTCCACACCCTTAGTAAGGGCACTCACAGATGGAGCTGGCGATCAAAGATGCCAAGAGGATGGAAATGGTTCTATATCCCTCCAAATGCATGTAACAACCTTCTACTTGAGATCTGAGACATCAAATTAAATATGGAGGACAAAACCTAACTTGAGGGGGGGCGGGGTTACTTGGTGTAAACATAAAATAACATCTTACCTCCTCTGCTGCCAGTTCCAGCAATGTCTTATTTCAACCTCTTTCCAACTCAACTTCCGGTCTGTAGCTTACATTACTTCCTGTTTATAGCACACATCACTTCCTGTCTTTACCTCACATCACTTCCTGTCTGTGCTTTCAATGGACTGCCACTGCGATCCCAACCTCCTGTAGAATAAAGACACTGCAGCCTATGTTATCCCCCGTCGCTTCCATTCTATAGAGTCATTTTATGATACGCGTACATTATACTTCCGTAGAAACCCGAGAACTTCCAAAAATAACTAAAAACAGCAAATAGTTGTTAGTGTTTTAATATTCACGAATTTTACAGAACACAAACTAGACGTTAAAAA
>NW_017309504.1:44376-45539 GCF_000935625.1 Nanorana parkeri
ACATATATACACAGCAGTCAATAGATTTTGACGTTTTTTAGTTTTTGTTACAAATTACACAGCTTAACGTCCTTACGCACTCAAACAAAACAACAAATACGTCAAAAATTTAAGATAATTTTGCTTTAAACTTGTGTAAGGAAATGTAATCTCAGTTCCTGACTCGCCACCCTTTGCTGATATAGCAGATGACACACTCATAAGACTTTATCTACAGTACATTCTCTGACAGCTCTCCCCCACCATCCACAATACATTCTCTGACAGCTCTCCTCCCACCATCCACACTACATTCTCTGACAGCTCTCCCCCACCATCCACACTACATTCTCTGACAGCTCTCCTCTACCATCCACACTACATTCTCTGACAGCTCTCCTCCCACCATCCACACTACATTCTCTTACAGCTCTCCCCCACCATTCAAACTACATTCTCTGACAGCTCTCCCCCACCATCCACACTACATTCTCTGACAGCTCTCCTCCCACCATCCACACTACATTCTATGACAGCTCTCTTTAGCAGCACCTCACTCCCTAATGTACAGTGATGTGCCTTGTGCTCCAATTGGTCCTTGCTGAAAGCCTCTCTGCTTACAAAAAATTCCCTGGTATTATTAAATATCTTGAGTTACCAGGCTGCATTAATACAACCCCAATTCCAAAAAAGTTTAGGGCATTGTGTAAAATCTACATAAAAACAGAATTCAATGATTTGCAGATCTCATAGTCCCGGATTTTATTCACAATAGAAAACATATCAAATGTTTAAACTGAGGAAATGAACCATTGTAAGAAATAAATTGGGTCATTTTCAAATTGGTGGAAGCAAGACGTCTTAAAAAAGTTGGGACAGGGCAACAAAAATCGCTGGCAGGACCAGGGGGGTGAAACTACTTCTGCAGCGGAAATCGCTTGTTCTTGTTTCTCTTCAGCTGAACTGATTCTCCTCTTCGGCCGTTCTGTAGCTGCAGCGGCCGAGGAGGAGCAGAATCGGTTCGCTGTCTTCCCTTCACTCTGGCCACCTGCAGCTTCCTCCGCCCACCTCAGCAGCCATGGGCTGGAGGAAGACTGCAGAGCTGCTATTGGCCGGCTGGAAGTTTTTGCAGCGCGGGACCTGAAGGAAGGCTGCAGCTCGGTAAATGGAGGATACAATGTTGT
>NW_017309504.1:45782-55176 GCF_000935625.1 Nanorana parkeri
TGCTCTGTACATTCCATTACTGACCTCTGTACTGTGCGTTCCATTACTGACCTCTGTACTGTGCGTTCCATTACTAACCTCTGTACTGTGCGTTCCATTACTGACCTCTGTACTGTGCGTTCTATTACTGACCTCTGTACTGTGCGTACCATTACTGATCTCTGTACTGTGCGTTCCATTACTGAACTCTGTACTGTGCGTTCAATTACTGAACTCTGTACTGTGCGTTCCATTACTGACCTCTGTACTGTGCGTTCCATTACTGACCTCTGTACTGTGCGTTCCATTACTAACCTCTGTACTGTGCGTTCCATTACTGATCTCTGTACTGTGCATTCCATTACTAACCTCTGTACTGTGCGTTCCATTACTGACCTCTGTACTGTGCGTTCTATTACTGACCTCTGTACTGTGCGTACCATTACTGATCTCTGTACTGTGCGTTCCATTACTGAACTCTGTACTGTGCGTTCCATTACTGAACTCTGTACTGTGCGTTCAATTACTGAACTCTGTACTGTGCGTTCCATTACTGACCTCTGTACTGTGCGTTCCATTACTGAACTCTGTACTGTGCGTTCCATTGCTGACCTCTGTACTGTGCGTTCCATTGCTGACCTCTGTACTGTGCATTCCATTGCTGACCTCTGTACTGTGCATTCCATTACTGACCTCTGTACTGTGCATTCCATTACTGACCTCTGTACTGTGCATTCCATTACTGACCTCTGTACTGTGCATTCCATTACTGAACTCTGTACTGTGCGTTCCATTACTGACCTCTGTACTGCGCTTTACATTACTGACCTCTGTACTGCTGACCTCTGTAATCTGCGTCACACTGGTCTGGCGGAGTTAAAGGAGAACTATGGGGTCAGGGCTTTTCCCCATAGTTCTCCTTAGGGTAACGGGAGGACACAAACTAGCGTCCTCCCGTCACCCTAAGCTCAGTATATAGGGAGCTACAGCTCGCGGTATACTGAGAAGCCGCAGACGGAGCGGATCCCGACTTAGACGTCGGGATCCGCCCAGCTGTGTGAGTGACAGCTGGCTCTGCCTATCTAGAGGCAGAGCAAGCTGTACCCGCCCCCTCCCCCGTCCGTTCCTCCAGTCAGTGCTGGCAGATCGGAGCGGGGAGGGGGGAATCCAGCCCCTCCCCTGTCACGGCAGAGAGCCGTGACAGGATCGAGAGGTGAGCGAACCCGGTATATGTTCGCTCACCTCCCGATTTACTGAGCCGACCAGTGACAGTCTCATTGTCACAGGTCGGCTAGAACTATGAGGCCGACCTGAGTGGAAATCACTCATGTCATAGTTCTCCTTTAAGGCAGGGGCACGGTAAGGGTTAGTTGGAGCAACTGGTGGCGAGTAACTCTTAAGGCTTGGCTAGTAGCTCATGACTTGAAATTTTGAGCCCCTGATCTACCGTACATAATATCAAAAGATTCTGAAAATCCGGAGAAATCTCTGCGCACAAGGGACAAGGCCGAGTCACAATATTGGATGCCCGTGATCATCAGGCCCCCAGACGGCACTGCAATGGACATCACTGCATGGGCTCAGGAACACTTCCCAAAATCCCTGTCTGTGAACACAGCTCGCCGTGCCATCCAAAAACACAAGATAAAGCTCCATCATGGAAAGAAGGAGCCGTATCTGAACATGATCCAGAAGCGCCGCCGTCTTCCCTGGGCCAAAGCTCATTTCAAATGGTCTGTCGCAAAGTGGAAAACCGTTCTGGGGTCAGACATATTGAAATTAGACATTCTTTTTGGCAACCATGGGCGCCGCGTCCTCCGGACTAAAGAGGAGAGGGAGCTTCCAACTTAGATTCAGGGCTCAGCTCAAAAGCCTGCATCTCTGATGGTAGGGGGGTGTATTAGTGTGTATGGAATGGGCATCTCTGATGGTATGGGGGGGCATTAGTGTTTATGGAATGGGCATCTCTGATGGTAGGGGGGTGTATTAGTGTGTATGGAATGGGCATCTCTGATGGTAGGGGGGTGCATTAGTGTGTATGGAATGGGCATCTCTGATGGTATGGGGGTGCATTAGTGTGTATGGAATGGGCATCTCTGATGGTATGGGGGTGCATTAGTGTGTATGGAATGGGCATCTCTGATGGTATAGGGGGGCATTAGTGTGTATGGAATGGGCATCTCTGATGGTATAGGGGGGCATTAGTGTGTATGGAATGGGCATCTCTGATGGTATAGGGGGGCATTAGTGTGTATGGAATGGGCATCTCTGATGGTATAGGGGGGCATTAGTGTGTATGGAATGGGCATCTCTGATGGTATAGGGGGGCATTAGTGTGTATGGAATGGGCATCTCTGATGGTATGGGGGGGCATTAGTGTGTATGGAATGGGCATCTCTGATGGTATGGGGGTGCATTAGTGTGTATGGAATGGGCATCTCTGATGGTATGGGGGGGCATTAGTGTGTATGGAATGGGCATCTCTGATGGTATAGGGGGGCATTAGTGTGTATGGAATGGGCATCTCTGATGGTATGGGGGGGCATTAGTGTGTATGGAATGGGCATCTCTGATGGTATGGGGGGGCATTAGTGTGTATGGAATGGGCATCTCTGATGGTATGGGGGGGCATTAGTGTGTATGGAATGGGCATCTCTGATGGTATGGGGGGGCATTAGTGTGTATGGAATGGGCATCTCTGCATACTGCATCTATGAAGATGGAGATGGACTACGAAGCACGGCTTCGTAGTAGAGGAGTCCGGATGCTTAACTATCTTGCCCGCCTGCAGTCCAGACTTTTCCCCAATTGCAAATATTTGCCGCATCTTGAAACATAAAACACGACTTGGACCCGGGACTGTTGAGCGGTTAGAATCCGATATCAGCCAAGAACGAGACAACATCCCTCTCCCAAAACTCCAGCAACTGGTCTCCTCAGTTCCCAGACATTTACAGAGTGTTGCTATAAGAAGAGGGGATGCTACTCCGAGGTAAACATGGCCCTGCCCCCAACTTTTTTGAGACCTGTTGCTGCCAATTTCAATATATGACCTCGTTGTGGATAAAATGCGGGTTGATGAGATTGGCCAATCATTGCATTCTGGTTTTATGGAGACTTTAAGCAGCGTCCCAATTTTTGGGGAATTGGGGTTGTAATGGGGAAAGATCTTGTGACCAGGGAAGAGAGAGCAGCCCTAGCATGCAGGCCTCACCAATAGAGTCTCCAGCAAATAGGAGGAGCCAACAGAAACCCATCAGACTCCACCTATAACATGACTCTAAAGGTGGTTGTTGGATGGTTTGAACAGTCCCACCTGTTAAATGCCACCATACAGATGTTAACAGCTTCAGCAAATACATGTACTTTTATCATTATATTTCCTTTATGAGTATAACATTTCCCGCACTCTCGCCAGCGTGAGTTCGCTGGTGATTGAGAACATTTCTTTTCTCGTAAAAAGATTTCCCGCACTCTGAACACGAATAAGGACGTTCACCCGTGTGTCTTCTCTGGTGTGCTTGAAGCTTGCCTTTCTCAATAAAACATTTACCGCAATCGGAACATGAGAAAGGGCGCTCGCCCGTGTGAGTTTTCTGGTGCCTGCGAAGTTTTTCTTTATAGTTGAAACTTTTCCCGCAATCCGAACATAAAAAGGGGTATTCGCCTGTATGGATCCTCTGGTGAATCCGAAGTTCTGCTTTCCGAGAGTAACTTTTCCCGCACTCTGTACAGGAATAAGGACGCTCGCCTGTGTGAGTTCTCTGGTGTCTACGAAGGTCTCCTTTTTGAAGGAAACATTTCCCGCACTCTAAACAAGGGAAGGGGCGCTCTCCTGTGTGACTTCTCTGGTGCGTAAGAAGAACACTTTTCTCAGTGAAAGATTTTCCACAATCTAAACAGGAAAAGGGACGCTCGCCAGTGTGAATTCTCTGATGTGTAAGAAGTACACTCTTGCCAGTGAAACTTTTCCCACACTCTGAACAGGAAAAAGGACGCTCACCCGTGTGGATTCTCTGGTGTGTAACAAGGTGCGTTTTATGTATGAAACTTTTCCCACACTCTGAACATAAGTAGGGACGCTCACCAGTGTGAATTCTCTGGTGTCTGAGAAGATCCGCTTTGTGAATGAAACTTTTTCCACACTGTGAACATGAATAGGGACGCTCACCTGTGTGGCTTCTCTGATGTCTAAGAAGGTTTCTGTGCTCGCTAAAAGATTTTCCACACACCAAACATGACAATGAACTCTCTCCTTCATGGCTTAGAGATTTCTTGGGATTAGATGGATCTGATGGTCTATCTGTCCTTTGGGATCTCAGATGGACATCTGAAGTCATAGTATGTGATTGATCAGAAGCTCCCTCAGCGTTAGAAGGGTCCATTGATATTACCAGGCAGGAAGGGAGTTGATGTGTAATTTGAGTGATGGGATTCACTTTTGGTGAATGTTCTGCAATGTCATTATCTTCTGCATTATAACCTGGAGACATCAGTTGTTCCTCAGAGGTAGACCAGGCATGGCTTCCATCTGTTGAAAAAGCCATTTTAAAAAAATGTGTTGGTGCAGCACTCAACAGTTTCAGAGGGCTCTCCCATGGAATTGGGTGTAACCACAAAAAAATACTGACATAGAATACAATCCAGAGACAGTGAGAATAGAGATGGACCTTCCATATGGTGTCCAGTATCTCCTCCTCATTTGTTGGTCACATGACGTTATATTGAGGAATGGAGATGGACCTTCATATGGTGTCCAGTATCTCCTCCTCATTTGTTGGTCACATGACGTTATATTGAGGAATGGAGATGGACCTTCATATGGTGTACAGTATCTCCTCCTCATTTGTAGGGGACATGACGTTATATTGAGGAATGGAGATGGACCTTCATATGGTGTACAGTATCTCCTCCTCATTTGTTGGGGACATGACGTTATATTGAGGAATGGAGATGGACATTATATTGAGGATGTTTGTAAGGGGGGTGAACTCGAGGATACATGTCTTTACTTACATGTGTCCATATGTAGAGAAGATTCCTCCCGTTTACTTTTCCTAATCATCTCCCCCTCCTCCATAGACTGCTGAGCTCCCCTCACCAACATTTCTTCTTCTTCTTCCTCTTTAACCTCAACTTTGATGTTTGTCAGTTCTTCATCCTAAACCCAAAATAATTGAATATGTTTGTAGAAAGAAAAAAACGATTACGTAGAAGAATTTCGTCTCATACTTTAACATGTTTTTAAAGTTTTGGATGTTGAGTCCCACCTACCTGATCATAGTGGGGGATGGTGAGATTTTCCTGTGTGGAATCCCGGGAATACAGAGGACGGGGACATCTCTCTGGTGGGTTCCTCTTACTGGATCCATCTGTAGGAAACACACACACTGACTGAATACATTGTTTCTATGTGTGTATCAGATGATGGGGGATCTAGGTGGACCCTCCGTACTGCTCTCTCCTCTTACCCGGTGATGTGAGGGGCGGCTCATTCTCCATCACGACGTCCTTGTAGAGATCCCGGTGTCCTTCTAGATACTCCCACTCCTCCATGGAGAGATAGACAGAGACATCCTGACACCTTATAGGAACCTGACACACACAATGATACAGTCACAGTCACCACCCAGACACATCCCTTGTCTGTTCCTGGATCATGTCCCAGAATTCCCGGCACCGCTCACCTCTCCCGACAGCAGCTCGGTGATCTTGTTGGTGACTTCTAGAATCTTGATATTGTTCATCTCTGCTGTCCTGCATGGAGATGAAGGCAGCATGATGGTTGATGTCACATGAAGACAGCAGCTGGTTGTTAATGGATCATCAATTCTTTTCTTCACTACTTTATAATCCTGAGTAAAGAAAGTGACAATTATCACTACAAACTTCCCAGAAGTCTCCTCACCTCTCCAGTTGGGTCTTTGTTGCTAGAGAAAAGTAACTTTATCTGATCCTCACCTCCCCGGTCAGCAGGTAGATGATCTCCAGGGTGAGGTCTAATATCCTCTCAGTCGTGAGACTTTGATCTTTGTCCATCCTCATTGATGTGGTCATGTGATCCATACCGGACTCTCCTCTCTGTAGATGGATAATAAACTGAGAATTATCTGGACTGTCCCGGGATGAATGATGTCTACACAGAGTTCCTCCAGAGTTCACACCTCAGACTGCTTCTTTTAACAGGTTCAACTAAGTTTAAGTAAAATTCCCTTTAATGCAGAACTAGTATATTAGACAGTTGGATAAATGGCTCTATATTTAGGATGTATCTGGTCTATAAATGGCGGCTCTGGATGGCCAGTGGGATAAATGGCTCTATATTTAGGATGTATCTGGTCTATAAATGGCGGCTCTGGATGGCCAGTGGGATAAATGGCTCTATATTTAGGATGTATCTGGTCTATAAATGGCGGCTCTGGATGGCCAGTGGGATAAATGGCTCTATATTTAGGATGTATCTGGTCTATAAATGGCGGCTCTGGATGGCCAGTGGGATAAATGGCTCTATATTTAGGATGTATCTGGTCTATAAATGGCGGCTCTGGATGGCCAGTGGGATAAATGGCTCTATATTTAGGATGTATCTGGTCTATAAATGGCGGCTCTGGATGGCCAGTGGGATAAATGGCTCTATATTTAGGATGTATCTGGTCTATAAATGGCGGCTCTGGATGGCCAGTGGGATAAATGGCTCTATATTTAGGATGTATCTGGTCTATAAATGGCGGCTCTGGATGGCCAGTGGGATAAATGGCTCTATATTTAGGATGTATCTGGTCTATAAATGGCGGCTCTGGATGGCCAGTGGGATAAATGGCTCTATATTTAGGATGTATCTGGTCTATAAATGGCGGCTCTGGATGGCCAGTGGGATAAATGGCTCTATATTTAGGATGTATCTGGTCTATAAATGGCGGCTCTGGATGGCCAGTGGGATAAATGGCTCTATATTTAGGATGTATCTGGTCTATAAATGGCGGCTCTGGATGGCCAGTGGGATAAATGGCTCTATATTTAGGATGTATCTGGTCTATAAATGGCGGCTCTGGATGGCCAGTGGGATAAATGGCTCTATATTTAGGATGTATCTGGTCTATAAATGGCGGCTCTGGATGGCCAGTGGGATAAATGGCTCTATATTTAGGATGTATCTGGTCTATAAATGGCGGCTCTGGATGGCCAGTGGGATAAATGGCTCTATATTTAGGATGTATCTGGTCTATAAATGGCGGCTCTGGATGGCCAGTGGGATAAATGGCTCTATATTTAGGATGTATCTGGTCTATAAATGGCGGCTCTGGATGGCCAGTGGGATAAATGGCTCTATATTTAGGATGTATCTGGTCTATAAATGGCGGCTCTGGATGGCCAGTGGGATAAATGGCTCTATATTTAGGATGTATCTGGTCTATAAATGGCGGCTCTGGATGGCCAGTGGGATAAATGGCTCTATATTTAGGATGTATCTGGTCTATAAATGGCGGCTCTGGATGGCCAGTGGGATAAATGGCTCTATATTTAGGATGTATCTGGTCTATAAATGGCGGCTCTGGATGGCCAGTGGGATAAATGGCTCTATATTTAGGATGTATCTGGTCTATAAATGGCGGCTCTGGATGGCCAGTGGGATAAATGGCTCTATATTTAGGATGTATCTGGTCTATAAATGGCGGCTCTGGATGGCCAGTGGGATAAATGGCTCTATATTTAGGATGTATCTGGTCTATAAATGGCGGCTCTGGATGGCCAGTGGGATAAATGGCTCTATATTTAGGATGTATCTGGTCTATAAATGGCGGCTCTGGATGGACAGTTGGATAAATGGCTCTATATTTAGGATGTATCTATCCTCTATATATCTATATGGGTAGCAGCATTTGATGGAGATCAATGACGGAAAATCATATATGGTAGGACCAAATAAGACATCTTCTTACCTCCTCTGCTGCCAGTTCCAGCAATGTCTCCTCTCAACTTCCTCCCAACTCACCCGGAACATCCTATTTACACATGACATTACTTCCTGTGTGCCCCTTACATCACTTCCCATGTATACATGACATCACTTCCTGCGTGCTCATTAGGTCACTTCCTGTGTGTGTGTAAAATTGACAATAAGTAAGATCCCTACCGTGTGTTACAGTCATATTACAGTCTATGTTATGTTTTAACATTTTGCCGGCTGCTTGGTGGTCCACTCTTCTGATGTTATATCCGGGATTACCCCAATTATAATCCGGACAATGAGGAAAAGGAAAAATGTTCTGTTATAACTTACCGATAACAGGTTTTCTGTGAATCTTGCAGGACAGCAACGTGAGAGATGATTGGTTCCTCCTTCTACAGGAAACACAATTAAGAAAGCAGTTTAATACCCTCCCACCCCCTCGTCCCTCAGTTGACTACCTCCACCAGTGCATGAGGGGGAAAAAACTCACACCCATTAACATCTGGATGCATAACCAAAAACCAGGGTGGGAAGTCGTCTTGCTGTCCTGGAAGATTCATAGAAATCCCGTTATCGGTAAGTTATAACGGAACATTTCTCCAATCATCTTCCAGGCCAACAACCTAAGAGGATAGGCAAGCACATGCCAAGCAAGCCTAGCTCTTCAGGGCGGGACAACTGCGGCCAAAAGGGAGGTCCTGTTGCGACAATACTTCAACTCGGTAATATTTTCACAAAGGTATCCTGCCGCGACTAGACAGCTGCCTTGCACATTAGGTCCACCGATGCCTAGGGTTGCCACCTTTCCCGAATTCACCCGGACAGTCCGGGTTTTGAATCCTGTGTCCGGGTTTCATGGCAGCAGAAACCTGGGACACATGTCATGCAGACAGGGGAAAAACAAAATTAAGATAGGGGCTACTGGCCCCCCACTGAAAATAGTCTAAACTGTGTTATTTACATTTGAATGGGTGGCGCTACTTATGAAGCCGTGACTCATGCTCCCAAAAAAATGTGTGCGTGGCTAGAGTGTTTGGGTTTCGATAGAAGAAAAGGTGGCAACCCTACCGATGCCTCAGCTTCTTCTGCCCAAGATGTAGCTAGGGATCAGTTAGAATTGTAGCAGCCGCAGCCTGGTCAGTGCTGGCGCCGCGGCTCAGGGACGGACTGCGCAGGCGCGCCGTGGGTCGGTGGCCCCGGGCAGCCAGCGTCAGAGGGAGACGTCCGCCGCTGCTTTACAGCGACGTCCTGCGCAGGCGCGTGGGAGGCTTCCTCCGTCGCTTCCCCGTGACGCGGCCACGTCGGACGCAGGAGCGTCACGCAACTCCGCCCCCTCCAGACGCAGCACCCGGCTTAAAAGCCGCTGCTCCGGTATTGATCGGCGTCTTCAGTTGAGTGTACTGGACGCTGACCAAACCAGCTCCACACTCGCCCCCCTAAAGACCTCAACCACCTTATCCTGGC
>NW_017309504.1:60496-63497 GCF_000935625.1 Nanorana parkeri
CCCGGACAGTCCGGGTTTTGAATCCTGTGTCCGGGTTTCATGGCAGCAGAAACCTGGGACACATGTCATGCAGACAGGGGAAAAACAAAATTAAGATAGGGGCTACTGGCCCCCCACTGAAAATAGTCTAAACTGTGTTATTTACATTTGAATGGGTGGCGCTACTTATGAAGCCGTGACTCATGCTCCCAAAAAAATGTGTGCGTGGCTAGAGTGTTTGGGTTTCGATAGAAGAAAAGGTGGCAACCCTACCGATGCCTCAGCTTCTTCTGCCCAAGATGTAGCTAGGGATCAGTTAGAATTGTAGCAGCCGCAGCCTGGTCAGTGCTGGCGCCGCGGCTCAGGGACGGACTGCGCAGGCGCGCCGTGGGTCGGTGGCCCCGGGCAGCCAGCGTCAGAGGGAGACGTCCGCCGCTGCTTTACAGCGACGTCCTGCGCAGGCGCGTGGGAGGCTTCCTCCGTCGCTTCCCCGTGACGCGGCCACGTCGGACGCAGGAGCGTCACGCAACTCCGCCCCCTCCAGACGCAGCACCCGGCTTAAAAGCCGCTGCTCCGGTATTGATCGGCGTCTTCAGTTGAGTGTACTGGACGCTGACCAAACCAGCTCCACACTCGCCCCCCTAAAGACCTCAACCACCTTATCCTGGCTGAGACTACAACCACCTTAAACCGCAAGTACTCCGGGATACCGCATGCAGCATTTCTGTCTTCCACAAATAAGCTAAGTACTCTGGGAATACTATATACTGCATTACTGTCGTTGCACAAATACGCTAAATACTCGGGGAATACCAACTTTGGATTATGATGTCCTTATCCTACCTGCATACTTAACCATCCATTGTTGTATCCTCCCCCTGGTGCTGATCAGAGGTACAGCACAGTGGGAGGCTGTTCCCTAAAGTAACGTTACGAATTATACGGGGTGTGATGTGCTGCAACTTACTCTTGGCCTCATTCCAAAACTGGGCAAAAAGAGAATAAGTTGCTCTCTGATTCCCGTCCTATAGCGCTCCCACTCATCCGCAGTTGCGATCCACTGTATCCCATAGGCCACACTCCAGGCGAGACGTTACAAGAATGAGCTTTAATAGGAAGGAACTTCCTGACCCTCTGAACGATAAATACATGCCATCACCTCGCTAATCCAAAAGAAACCCATCGCGCGCCTGACCGGATAATACCCTCAAGTATCGGGTGGGTGCCAAGCGACCACTGAAGCCTCCACAAATCAGCAGAAGTATGAAGAAGTCACTGGCACTACAGCTCACGTTCAGTCAATTATAGGACTCCTTGTTTGCCCGATGAAGGTGCCAAACGGGTTGCAAAACGTCGCCGTGTTGTGACACCACTGAGGTCGTACAAGTGACTTCTTCATACTAACACCTCCCTAATCCATCTGGCTAAGGAGGCTTTAGATGCCTGCAAACTGGCACTTTTCTGGCACCAGCAAACCAAAACGATGGCTGGACCTTTTGAAGGATCTAGACCTTTCTAAATATTTGACCAAACACCTTCCGACGTCTTAAGGGATGAAAAGCTCCTTCTCTGGGATCCTCGGGGTTATTACCGAAAGAAGAACTTTCTGAGGTCTATGATATTGAGAAGATACCTTTGGCAAGTACAAAGGATCCGGCAGTATAACCAAATAAGGCTCTCTGATGGAAATTGCCTGCAGGGGGGAAAATCTTCTCTTTTAGCGGACAAGTAAGTTCTCCAGCTATTAGAAATCGTTTTACCAACGGGCCCGCCATCAATTTTACATCCAAAAATACAGAAAGAGCCGAGAGTTGGACTTTTATCGTACGGACAGCTAATTTTGTTATCCAGGCCCTCCTGTAAAAAGTCTAAGATGACAAGAACCAAAGGTGAAACAACATCTCTGCACCTACACCATGAGAAAAGACTCTCCAGACTTTACTGTCAATCTTCCTTGTAACTTTGTGCTAGAAAGAAGGGTACTTGCAGGATCCGCCTCAAGAGCCAGGCCGTCAATTGAAAGAAGTCTGGGTTCGGATGTAAGACTGGCCATTGAGACAACTCCTCACAGGCAGACCCCAAGGAGTGAGGATGGATTGAACCCAAAGTTCCGAGAACCACCGTCTCTTAGGTCGCCGGATCTGACGTCAACGCTCGAGTCCCGGAACGCACGGCACGCCCCTTTCTGAGTTCCACCTCCGCCACCCGCAAGCTTGCAGACACCCCTTATCCACTGGACCAGCAAAGACAAGGCAACGCTGCCTAGGGGCTTCAGGACTCTTCCTCCCTGGGTAACAAAACGGAGGAAGAGAAACCCGGAACACAGCCTAAAAAACAGAGCTGCACAGAAGGGGGACCCGTGACCACAAGGCCGACCGGTCAGGAAAAGAACAAACGTGACTAAGGTTCCTGGACGGAAGGAAACACAAAAAACTGAGGGACGAAAGGGTGGGAGTGTATTTAACCGCTTTCTTAATTGTGTTTCCTGTAGAAGGAGGAGCCAATCATCTCTCAGGTTGTTGGCCTGGAAGATGATTGGAGAAACAATTACATAAAGGATTTATTATTGGTAAGTATAAAACTAAAGAAAAAAAATATCAATTAGAACATTATAAAAGGAAGGAATACACAATACTTCTATGTACATTTATATTTTTTTAAACATTCCTAATAACGTCATCGATTGTAATGTGGAATAACTTTATTACCATCACACAGAACAGACACCAATCAGAATCCAGAGAATGAAAACAAAAGATTCATTAAAAAAAACAAAAACATTCTTATTCTTACTTCTGTTCTATTATTTATAGTTATGAAGATACAAAACCTGAAATTTGATGCTCAGAATTGTAAAATATTCAAAATTACTTTCTAGCTCAGATTGGACGTGAATATACATTCACCGCTGGAGAATTCTACCTCCGGGAATTAAATTATTTCCAGCTCTTAGCAGATCCTTACCAGACATACAGGTAGAGACTACATTCTCTGACAGCTCTCCTCCACCATCTACACTACA
>NW_017309505.1:0-12392 GCF_000935625.1 Nanorana parkeri
GCCCTCACCCTGCAGCGCCCTCAGGAGGCCGCTTGCCTTGCTTTGCGGTAGTGCCGGGCCTGCTTACTATCACACTTGGGCATTATGCTCCAACCGTTTGACACAACTTGAGTAGTTGAGATCATGTTCATGAATACTTTCTGATATTCATGATACATGATTTTCAAACATTTATGGTATATAACCATGGCTGGTACATCTTTTTGTTTTTGGGATGTTTTAAATGTATGTTTATGCATTTGTTTGTGATTAATTAATTTTTTTGATACGTTTAAGGTTGATAATAAATTTACACTTTTGATATTTGATAGTTTGACACTTGCTATTCCTTTTGGGATCTCTATTTTGGGACATAGTTTATCTGCAAAAAAGGTTTCTTCTAACCTTTTGAGGCACTTCAGTATTTGGTCTGAAATTTCCATTTCTGCTAACTGTATTCTTTTGTTTGTATTTCTGCCACCTGTCCATACGTGTGATTAGGTTGCAACTCTTCATGAACCCTCCTGTCCTGACTACCTAATGCTCATGGGCTACAGCCCTGTATATCAACTTGGTACTTTGCTTCAGTCATCTGTCTACTTGTCAACTGTCCTCAGTGGGGCAAATTACCACCGGGAAAGTGTTATGCAGAGAAACCCATTTTTTTTAGTGAGTTTTTTATGAAGGCCGCATGCTTCTTATTCCTTAGGGGGGTGTCATGCCTCCCACTTTGAGCCAAAAGATCAGATGTAACTCATTTAAGATACATTAGCAACTGTGAATCTGTTAAGCATAGCTGTTCAAACTTTTAATTTGAGGTCCTATCTCAGAACCTATGGTGTAGTTAGTGTGTTGACTTATATTGTAGGTCTCCACAGCAGGGCCTTTTGGAGAAGGGATGATTTTGATAAGAACTCTGGTAGGCTCAAATGTGAAAATACTTTCTTTTACGCTGTAGGATTAATGGCTATGCCATTCATGAAAAGATTTTTTGCAGAATTCCAGACCCAATACAGACATTCTTTGGGACCCATGGGGCTATGGGTCCCACATTAGTCTCAGTTTTAAGCTTCCTGGTTTGTCTGGTGTATCTAAATGGATGTTGCAAATGGATGTGCAAAAAAAAAAAGGATCTATTGAGGGCTGGACCGCAATGGATTTTTAATAAGATCATAATTAATTGCCTAAAAACTCCTACTGTGAAAAATATATAATACGTATACACAGATATCAGTTCAGATACCAGTGCCGATACTTGGCATTTTCACAAGAATTACCAGGGTTGCAGTGGTTGCAGCTGCGACTGGGCCCAGGCTGTCCTATAACCATTAGTCTGCATTGTTTTAGAAAAACTGTCACATGACAATAAACAAAAATGTATTAGTAATTGGTATCTGTGAGGACAAGTATTAGTACTTGTATTTGGTCTGGAAAAAATGGTATCGGTGCATCCCGAATACATATATATATATACAGGTGAAACTCGAATAATTAGAATATCGTGCAAAGTTCATACTCGTAAAAATGACAGCTGCCTCCTAACTTTCGAGTTTTTCTCTAGTCTAGTAGCTGCAAAAGTATCTGTACATGTACTTGTACTTGTACCAAGTAGGGTACTTGGTATCTGTGCATCCCTAATATATACCAGTTAATGAAAAGACTGGGCAGCCTATTTCAATTCAGGCTTGGGTGGTGGTATCATATTTGGCCATACCATAAACGCATATGGCTGAATATGACTGATGCAAATACATTTTCGTCTAATCTACTGTATATATTAATTAGCCCATTCATGAACACCTTTAAGATCTGTACATATGAGCATCAAACAGCTCCACCTTTAACACATTGGTATAGTTAGTGGAATGTCATGGAATGCCTTCGGCTTTGCTGCACTAAAATGATAGCCTGCAGCGTAAGTCACCATTGACGTTGCTGTCTTCTTTTTGTGGCACACATTCTACTAAACAGGTGATAGTGCTTGGGAAAACACCAAGTATGAGAGGCAGCATTGAAAATTTTAACACAAGCTCTGGATGAAGAAGGGCTGAGAAGGCCTAGCTGAATCTGAATCAATAGTTATGGCTGTGTGTAGTTTGTAAAAAACAATAGTTTTAGCACAGATTGTGTCTGGTGATATTTACTGATAATCTGAGGCCAAGTTATGTCTGGAACATCACAGCATGTCTACTAGAAACAGCACACAAGGTACCTGCAGAGGGTGTGAATCTGTAATCGTATGGTTTGTTTCCCTGTACAGGGGTCTGTGTTGGGACACACTCAGCATCAATTCACTATATAGCTTATCATTTTTTGGAGCTGCGGTTCTCAGCTAATATTGTCTGTAATCTGCCCCCACCTCCTCGTCCGGGCAGCATTATTTATTAATGACGTGCTCACAGCTAATGTTTGGCCTGAATTATTTAAATGCATCTTCATTTATCAATACACATAAAATGTTAAACAAAGAACACTGATTGTAGGCATTATTTAGCTATAAGATTTTATGAGGCTTTTCCGACACGCTGTTCCTATTCTGATTTATTAACCCAATATATTTTGTAATTATTTTACTTTACTTCTTTTTTTCCCTCACAGCAGTGAGAAAACTATAAATAATAGGTAGAGATTTTCCTATGCACAAGCTCCTTGCCTCTGAAGTGGGAGAGGAGAAAGCGCCGGCCCCGTATATCTCCTACAGTTACAACCGGATAAATCATTACAGATCTGTGTTCATTTTTACGCTTATGTTAATATTGTCTCTTTGAAAGCATTAAACATGCATTGATTTTCTCTTTGCGTGTGTTTGTTGCAAAGGAGAAATTTCATTTTACTACCTATGGGTCAGATTATCAAATAGAATATTGACCTATTCCTTTGCCAAAACAAAAAAAACAACTGTAAAAATAAACCTATTTTAGCCTCTACATAAACACAGTGTTTTTATAGTACTAAAGGGATGTAAAGTTTCTTAAATCCAGCAGCATTGCTTTACTACCCACAGACTTAGAACTTACTCACAAAACAATTGCACAATAAGTACATTCATATTAGCTAGAGTTTACATTTTTAATATTTGCCTTCTGTGCTCCAGTGCAGAGTGGTAAGTATGCTTCACATGGGGTTTAGGCAGTGTTAGGGATTAGTTTAAGGGTTATGTTCAACAGATGGTTAAGTTAAACAGGGTTATCCACAAAAGCGTGAAGGGTTTGGAGAAGGCAGGAGAAGTGAAAAGAGCGAAGCTCCTCTGTTGTGAATGTATTTCTCCATAATGCATATAGCTACAGAGGTGAATGAGGGCTTGATTTACATGTTTTAATTTCTCCACAGTCCTATAGCTACATAGACGCATGAGTGCTTGATTTAAAGTGATTCATTTCACCACAGTGCCTATAGCTACAGATTCAAATGAGGGCTTAATTTAGAGTATTTTTACTGCTTGTCTGCATGGACACAGGTTCAAGTTAAAGCAAACCTATGCTGTGCCTACTCCGGGAAACCCAGCAGGTTTGATTTAATCTTATACTCCTCACCAGCATACACTTATCTTTGCTTTGCTTCCCCACTACTCAGTGCCAAGAGCTGATTGAAATACCCAGGACTTATGGGTAGCAAGACACATGTGACTCACAAAATGTTACAGTGCTGGGCCATACCCTGCATAAGCTATGACGTATAGCTTACACAGGGCTTTTCTGTCGCACCTGGTGGGTAAACATAACAGCAGGGGAGCAAAAAACTGGGAAACAGTAATAAATGTTTTAAAAGAAAGAAAGCATGCATGCCCTGCTGCATCTCAAGATTCCACAACTTCACCGTTCCCAACAGAAATTAGTAGATTTTGTCTTCCTAGCCGCAAAGCAAACAATAGCCCATTCGTGGAAAAAAACAGATGATACCCTTCGGGGAATTCAAACAATGTATGTAGGGTTTCTTTATCAACGAACCGCTGTCTAGCATACTATCAGACTCCTACGCCAAATTTAGGAAGGTTTGGTCACCGTGGTGCCAACTTGCGCTTCCAGGCATGGACCCCAACACCTTTCAACTAACATGAGACTATCGGCAACTATTCCCCAATTATCTTGAGGTCGTCGCTCCCTCCCCTTTGCTGTTTCACCCTCTTTTGCCCTCCTACTTTTCCATCCTTCTCACCCAGTATATTTAACTCTGTCCCTCCTGGCTTTCTTTCCCTTCTTCCTTCTTGCTATTAATTCAATACTTACTGATATTCAACTTCAGTTACTACGTCTTCCCCAGAAGCACAAGCTTCGCCACAAGCCTACCTTTGTATGCTGGATTGTTGACGTTGTCAGTTTTATACTACGCTTTCACACATGTCAGACCGTTGTCCGAGCACATACCTTATAATGTGTCCACGCGAGCTTCAATATCGTGCATGTGTGAAATAGGCACTAGAGGAAACAGAACCGACTAGAAGAGTAGAGAGACGGAACTGACAGCTGTATGCTGCTTGTGTCTTTACACAGGCTTGCTCTCTGGACACAGCGGCTTCATCTTGAGGATACCTGGGCAGTTTCCTCACTACCATTCCTCTATTTGCATTTTGGCTTCTACACAACACAACTTTTCTGAGTGCATGAATTTTATTCACCTTTTTACTTTTATTAATGCTGCTCCTGTGGGCTCCCCCCTCTCCATCCCAACTACATGGCAGGATGGACACCCTGTTGGACACTCATCTCCAGCTCCTCATGAATAAGCACTCAGTTAGAAGAACTTGGCATGCTAACTGCACATGTGCAGTCTGTTTTCTCTTGCAGAACCTGGTTGAGCTCAGCATTCTGCAAGTGATAGAGGAAGCAGACTGCACATGTGTAGTTAGCCAAGGCAAGCTCTCCAAGCCAAGTAGGTGTTAGTTTTTGAGGAGCTGGGGCAGTGCATACAACGCTCTGTTTATCCTGCCTAGTCAGGATGGGGAGGGGGAGCCAACAGGAACAGCATTAAAAAAGCTAACCCCCTTTTTTAAAAACATATGGCAGCATATGTTTTTAAAAGTAGTAAAAGTAGTAAAAAAGGAGTTAATAATAGTGCGCTCACTCCAGAACCTCAAATACTATGTAACTATGTAGCCTTGTAACATGCATTGCAAGATGTAATGTCAATGGATTAAAAAAACAAAACATTAAAGGTAAACTAACCCTTTAAATTTCAGGATAATACATATGATCCTGTGTACCCTTTGAACGTACAAACAATGCTCATGGCACAGCTACAAAACAAAGCAACTTCCCTGAAGTGCTTTCTATTTTTTGTGTTGGCCATAATTTTACTAAACAAAACACAATGGTACAAATAACTTGGCGATGTAAAACAGTTCTTGAATACTGTATACAACTAGAGTTTAGAAGTACAGGTACATGTGTAATATAAGTAATATTTTTCCATGCCACCAATAGTTTTAATATGAACCCAACTGAAACAATAACCATACTGGCTCCCCTTGGAAGCCAGCACTTTATGAGTTATCATTTCATCCAGCTCTTTGGCAACAGAGGGTTCAAGAGAAAGCTATACCAGCTGCCAGGCCCGCTAGCTAGAGATAGCTGTTGCGGCCGAGCAAAACTGCGCTGAAGGGCCAGGAACGAGTGTTCCGCATGATGGGAGAGTCATTAGGCAATGAGCCATATTACAGAGCACTGTTATCAGGAGTAAAACAGACGCGCTGGGTGTTATGAAGCACAGCCAAGTGTGAGCCTTGCCCCCAGGGCTCTATTACACTAAGATAACCATACACCCTGCAGTGGCCTTATTGGCATCATAAAACATCTTTATTACAGAGGAGATACCCACAACCCCTCTTCCTGCCAGAGGGGCATCAACAGGTGATCCAGGCAAGGTCAGTTTAACTCTTTCCAAAATTGAATGGGATTGCTTATCATGTATAAATGTTCATGTCTACACTGATAATACTGTACTGCGTAAAGTCAGAATCACATACTTCTATTTTTATTTTACATTTACCTTTTTTATAGGAGTATTTCTATGACTGATCTGCATTTACAGTATATGTACATGGTAGTAATTTCTGATGTGTGGAGCTGTTTAATAAATATATGTACTTTGGATTGAGTGGTGAGGGTTTACAGCCACAGTCAGATCTTTATTGCTATCAATGTCCATGTTATGGATATTCACTCTCTCTAATTGTCTGAATCACCAAAAATTACAGTGAGAGTAAATCCAAAATTTTGAGTTGCCACCACAACAGGAACAGAGGAGAAACTTTCCATTTGGGGACACATGTGCATGTGACAACTACCTAAGAAAGGATTTCTCTTTCTTTGCAAAGATATTCTCTCACTTCCTGTTGAGTTCATCAGGCAGGAAGTGAAGAAAAATCTATCTAATAAGCCACAGGTAGCAACAACAAAAAATGTATAGCAGTTTTAACCCTACCTTAACACTCTACCTTATTGTTTCACTACACACATACTGTACAATACCATTTCAAGTAGAACATTTCTCTCAGTAGACATGTCCAAAGGTATGATTATTGCACTAATGAACATAACTCCACTCCACGCATAACAAATGCAGAGCCGGTACAACATTTTATAATCGCGACTTTGTAATTTAACGCACAGAGCTATGAGTAAAGTTACTAATCTCAGGAGCCAACAATATATAATCTCTTACTGACCTAAAGCAGACTTATTGCCATGTATGATGGTGCAGTCCATACAGTTAATAGTGAAGAGCAATAGTAAAGCAATAGTAAAGAGCAATTCAGGCAAACAAGTGAGTGAGTGAGCTGCTAATGTTGTACAGCAAACCCTACTACTGAGCTAAATTCAGTGTCCACTCAGTTTACATTAAGGTGGTCATACACTAGTAGATTTTCGTTCGAAAATGTTCATGTCTGTCATGAACCCTTGTCCGATTATAGTTTGAATACCCCATGAAGCATAGTCAAATTAGGATTTCGGAAATCATTCATTACCCATACTAACCAACCAATTTTTGATGAACTATGAAAATGATTTCCTTTTGTGCATATGCGTCATTGTTGCTAAGATTTTTGGCGAAAAAAACACCACTGATTCATCGATTTTCATTTGGTCAGATAAATAATTTCCAACCTGACTGATCAAAAATTTTCGATCACAATATCAAAAAGGAAAAATGGTGATGTACCATCAACTGTTCGATTTGTGTTCGAAAGTCCGTTTGTGTACGATTTCCGAACAAAAATCATACAATGTATGGCCACCATTACTCTAAGTTCTACTGCAATATTCCAATGACCTTCTCGCACGTTGGGTTGGTCGGATTTAACCGTTCTATAGCTTGTTTGTATCTAATTGGTGTCTATGGGAAATGTAGTAATGACGTAAAGATGCATCAGGTGGATTACTGTATATGTATATAGTCTACATTCCCTGTGTTTGGGAATGACTCTCCTTCATTATGCAACGGGAAAAAAAACCAGATTCCCATTTCACCAGATTACCAAAAAAAGGACGGGGGGTTGGGCTGGTGAACTACAGCAATGCCGACATGAACAACTGAGTAGCTCGGGCCATATTCCCTGTCTGCATTTCAAAGACAATTTTTCACATTTGACTGCAGCGTACCTTTAAATAAGCCCAGATGTCCGGTGTTAGCTAACACAAAACTAAAAGCGAATGTATAGTGGTTTTACGCATATTTTCCTTATTTATTATGGTTAGGACAAAAATATTTTTTTTTTTCTTTTCAAGTCAGGTAAATATGAAATATAATCTTTTGTTGAGTCAGAAGGGGCCCTGAATAATATCAGCACTCTGTACAGAGGCCTTCAGGAGACCCTGTGTCCAGATAATTTGATTGTAACATATTTTGCGCATGTTATTTACCTGTAAAAGCCCCCCTTGTATAGACATCCATAAGTCCTTACACTGCTTCTTGGTGCTGCCATCTTGGATGTGATGTCAGCAGCCCCAGAGCTCTCTCTCAAATAACACTCTAGAGTATTTCCCTTCAGTCTTTCCTTGGCTAAATGGTGAAGTAGGGAGGAGAGGGACTGATTAGATAGGCCAGCACAGACAGTACTTTGCCACTCCCAGAAAAGAAGAGGGCTATGATGTGCAAGGAGGAAGGGGGCTGTGTCAGGGAATTGACTCTCCTGGAATAGTCAAAGGCCACTTATTTCACAATAAAAGCACCGCTCTGGTCTGCTGGGGAGTGCACAGGAGTGGGAATAGGCACTTTCTGGTTGCACAAAATAGTACATCACCATGTCCATGTGCTACCTGTAAGCAATTTTATTAAACCCTGTAATCAGTTTCTGCTTGCTACTGGACTATGGGGACATGCTCTACTAAGAACTACCCCTTATGCCTGTTATGGAAGATCCATCCCCTCCTGAAACTCCCCCTGTAAGAGTTTAATCTGGTTGCTGAGGTTTTGCTGGATGAAGGGCTTAGCTCTAAGGGAGCAGAAGTCAAGGTGTTTTATGTAGTATGTAACTAACATTCAGGAGCTTTGCAGAGTACTAAGCTTTTAATGGAAGATAAAGGGATAAGGGGTTTGATGCTACTGTCCAAAAATGTAATCTTCCAAACTGATCCCATTCTACCAGTCATACATATTAGATTTTTCTCTAAAATCAATACAGATCTCACAAATATCTACAATATTGTTCACTGAAAACATATATGCATACATACATACATACATACATACTGTATATACAGTATACATTAAAGGGATATTAAACCCTCCCTGAAGAAAGAGAAGAAAGAGAAATATAGCAGCATACCTTAAAGCGGACCTTTACCCATATCTTTAAAATAACAACAAACACACCTTTAGACATGTTCAGTAATGACAATCTACGAACACATACTTCTAGATGATTGCAGGCTTTGTATTCTTTGCATATCTTACTTCTCTTTTCTTCCCCAATCTTCTGACAGTGACCATGTTTACTAAGGGCAGATTACTAGCTCTCATGTTACAGTACCTCGGTTCACGAACGCTTCTGTTCGCGAACAGGAAGTTCGGCAAAATTAGGTGACGAACAAGAATGTGCAGAGCGGTAATGAACATAACCAGAAAGTGCAGAGCAAGCATGGTGGAAAGTTCAGAGCGGTAATGAAGGTGACAAGAACGTGCAAAGGTTAGTGTTCGCTCTCTTCATACTGTACCGTACTTTGTTTCATATTTTTGTGGTTTAAAAAAAAACATTTACATATGGTTCAGAATGGATTTAACTTATTTACATTGAACCTTATGGGGAAATTTGATTCGGTTCGCGACCAGAATCGTGGAACAAATTAAGATTGTGAACCGAGGTACCACTGTACTTCCTGATTTCTGGCACATGTGACTAGTAATGTGGCTATGACATGTGACCATGCACATCATCTCAGGGGAGGAAAATGCCTTTCCCTGAGATCTAGTGAGATCACAGATGAGATTTCCCAGCAATGCTCTGCTGATGACAAGACAATCCCAGTGTGCATCGCTTTGGCAAACTGTAGTCATTTTGCTCTTTCAAAGCAGGAAGTGAATGCTCTGCTAGTGTAAGTATTTAAAAATCACAGCATTTTACACCTGACATGTCTATGCTATTATTAATCATAAAACATAGAAGGATGCATTGGTAGAATTTGATTTTTGAGTGTAAAGTCCGCTTTAAGTGGTTGCATTTTCCCAGTCCCCTTTGTGTGTTCAGCCACTTGGTTTTCAGCATTTTTCACCGTTGAAACCAAGTGTAACCCATTTCCGGCTCTAAGGGTGGCTTCATTGCCTTGCAGGTATTCCTGGAGCCACCCAGATGTGTGAAATCTTTCTCTTTCTGTGCACGCACGGTCACCATGCAAAGAGTGTGTATATGCAGTGTGGCAGGGGTCCGTCTACTCAAGTGCTGTGAATAGGGCGCGCATGCGCAGTGGCCAGGGAGACGATCGTGCTTGCTGTGGTGCTGCTCTATGGGCGCGCATGTGCAGTGTGATGGATGTGCAAGAAATTATGGGATATGTAGTCCCAAAGCACAGTGCACGCTCTCTGAATGGAAAAGTTCAGGTAAAGTGCAGCAGAGAGGGACACAGGCAGGAGATTTTTCAAACGGCAAATATAAGGGTTTAGGGATGAAATGAAGAGAAATACTTTTATTTAAAATTGAATTAAATGGAGCTAGTGGCATTAGATCAGTTTGCACTGAGGGTTGAATACTACTTTAACTCTAATACCATTTATACTTTTATGGTTCTTTTAGGTAAATCAAAGTTAGGATCTGAAGGAACATCAATTCAGTACACATATCTGATTAACGGTGCTAACTTTTATCCCCACTAGGGTCACCATTGTAGCAAGGTATCTCTTTCTCGGGTAGTTTGGTGAGATTAAAATCCAGACAATGAATGTGAACCCAGGAGACCTGGATCTACAGGTCTTCATTTGATTTCCTCTGGAGTTTAGTCAGGTAGAGGGCCTAGATCCCAATACTTATCCTAATAGAGGAATTCATTGTTTGAAATAGCATTGAGAAAGTTATCTATCATTTTTTTTATGGACAAATACCCACTGTTATAGTTCAGCAGATGTAGGAAATTGCAGTGCTTGTGAGGAATGTGCAGTTATTTATGGATTTTGATCAAACTTTGTAAAATAGTTTTAAATAGCAGCAAGAATAAATTACAAAACGTTAAAATGGCTTGATCCAATTTTATTATTTTCACTTAATGTTGATAATAGGTATGACCTTCATGTGCAGCAATACACTCATTTAGGCATTGTTTAAATATGTTAGATAGCTTATTGAAGATTGTTTTTTCAGGCCTAGGACGTATCATCTGTCAATATAGTGTTTCTGCATATATTTTGTTTATTTGTTTATTACAGGACTAACAAAGTAACACTTGAGATACGTCTGATCCTCCTTCCTCCTCGTCTCTGTGTAATATGTTCACAGGTTTGTATGGCATTTTAATAGGAGAGAGAGTTTGAAATGAAGACAGCTTCTGCTGTGCTTTCTCTTTAGAAAAACTATAATGATCTCCGACTCTGTAGGAAATGTTTATTTGTAAAATAAATGTGTTATACAGATATTAGAAACTTTATACATTAGTTTAAAAACATATAAGCTTAAAAAAGAATACCATTGATCTAAGTACCATTACACTTTTCCTTTAAAAAAAGTCACAAATAAGGATATGCAAGAATCTGAATACTATGTCCAATTATTACTTATTATGATATAATTTTCTTACTTAGCTTTACTTGTCTGAGTCTGGCTCTTTATCTTGAGCCATGGGGTAAGAGGTCACCTGGAGCTTCCCTATCAACTGTCTATCTTCTCACAATGCACACTTAAAGGAGAACTATGAGGTGAGTGGTTTCCACTCAGCCTCATAGTTAGAGCCGACGTGTGACAATGAAACTGTCACAGGTCGGCTCTATTGATCGGGAAGTGAGTGAACACATCCTGTCGCACACTCACTTTCTGATCATTTCCCTGCAGAGAGCGGTAACTGCCAGTCACCGCTCCCCCGCAGGGATTCCCCCCTCCCCTCTCCAATTGTCCAGCACTGAGTGGAGGAACAGACGGGGAGGGGGTGGGCACAGCTGGCTCTGCCTCTAGATAGGCAGAGCCCGCTGTCACTCATGCAGCTGTGTGGATCCAGACAGTATTGTCGGGATCCGTTCCGTCTGGGGCGACTCACAGTATATCACGGGCAATAGCCCGCGATATACTGAGCTTTGGGTCATGGGAGGAGGTTAGTATAAGTCCTCCCATGACCCTAAAGAGAACTATGGAGAAAACACTTACCCCATAGTTCTCTTTTAAAGAAAAACAATAGACAATGAGGGGAATGTATCAAGACTGGAGCAGACAAAATCTGGAGCTGCTGTGTATGGCAACCAAATGGCTTATCTCTTTCATTTCCAAATCTTAACTGAACAAACTGAAGAGATAAGCTGATTGGTTGCCATGGGCAACTGCTCCAGATTTTGTCTGCCCCAGTATTGATAAATGTCACTCAATAGGCTCAGTTTAGAAAGCTTTACACAAGGTTAATTTTTTTTCAGCCTTGGTGACTGTAATATTAAATGTCATTAGACTTGGGTAAAACGTTCAACAACGGTCACTGGTGTATAAGCTTTGTAAATTGAGCCTAATATGTGACTTTAGGTAGTTGAGATGGCAGTAACAGGTGACTTAGGTAACATTTCAAGTGACATTTCTCTCCTCCCTAAAACTAAACAGTCAAAATTACATGAAGTGATACTAAGCTAAATGTGCTACTTTCCAGCAGTTTCAAAGGAGTTGGAGGTTTAAACTCCTCCATCCTGTACACTTTATTAATGTTAATCTGCTTTTAAGTGAAGTGTGCTTCTTAGTTTACTTACAGTTTAGCTGTCCTTACTTGTTAAATTCAGAGATGTGGAATGTGTTTTATACA